>NC_092382.1:31724629-31803795 GCF_030028105.1 Mobula birostris | reverse complement strand
TGCAGCACGGGTTCCAGCGGTTCAGAAGTTGCAGGGGTTTTGATGGCTCTAGTGACATGAGGAATTGAGTTCGGCAATTTAAATCGCTCATTCTGTTCTGCATTCAAAAACACTTCTGCCACTACGCCCTCTGGGTCATTATAGATGCGTCCGGTTAAGGAAAGAGTTTCTGCTCTGTTACACACGGAAAGGGGCTTTTGGTGATTGCTCGGCTGAGATGTTTCAGTGTATCGGGCGGTGCAGTGTAAATGTATCAGGGGTTGGCATGTCAGGATAAGCTGCCGTTGATAATAAGCATCGTCAGGCAGTTTAAGAGGGTGCTTACATCTGTATGTTTGCGCAGAGTTGTCCTGTAAGACTATTCCAGCAGAAGATTGCCATCTGTCAGGGAAACGGGAAATACATAGACACATCGAAAACCTACAGCACGATACAGGCCCTTCGGCCCATAATTCTGTGCCGAACATCTCCTTACTTTAGAAATTACCTAGCGTTACCCTTAGCCCTCTATTTGTCTGAGCTCGTGTACCTTTCCAGGAGTCTCTTAAGATACCCTATTGTATCTGCCTCCACCACCATCGCCGGCGGCCCATTCCACGCACTTACCACTCTCTGCATAAAAAATAACTTACCCCTGACAACTCCTCTGTACCTACTTCCAAGCACCTTAAAACTGTGCCCTCTCGTGCTAGCAATGTTAGCCCTGGGAAAAAGCCTCTGACTATCCACACGAACAAGGCCTCTTATCATCTTATATACCTCTGTCAGGTCATCTCTCATCCTCCGTCGCTTCAAGGAGAAAAGGCCGGGTTCACTCAACCTATTCTCATAAGGCATGCTCCCTGATCCAGGCAATCCTAGCAAACTCCTCTGCATCCTTTCTATGGTTTCCACATCCTTCCTGTAGTGAGGCAACCAGAACTGAGCACAGTGCTCTAAGTGGGGTCAGACCAGGGTTCTCTCTAGCTGCAATATTAACACCCGGCTTTTAAACTCAGTCCCACGATTGATGAAGGCCAATGCACTGTATGCTTTCTTAACCACAGAGTCATCCTGCACAGCAGCTTTGAGTGTCCCATGGACTCGGACCCCAAGATCCCTCTGAACCTCCACACTGCCAAGAGTCTTATCATTAATACAGTCAGAAACGGGAAATACAGTCAGTTATGTTTCCTCTTAGTTTTTGCCTGCACCTGGTAACCTCGCGGAAATAACTATGCTGCCGTGATGCCGCACAATTGCAGCCTTACAGGGTCCCCTTTCACCCCGATCCATTGATAACGTTATCTCCGTCGTTATCGTTTTTCCCTTTACATATCCCTAAGAAGGTTTGGAGTGAGGGAGATCGTGGATGCGGGTTGGAAGGAGTGGGCTCAGTGGGAGGAGTCACCAAGACGGAAAGGTTTGGGTGATTTGGGAACACATTACAATGGAGGATCTGCAATCTGCGTGTTTGAAAGCCTCTAGCCCCTCACGGTACATTTTTTTTCCTGGATTTTGACTCTACTTCCCCACACACAATCATCACAGAATTTTTCCCGCGCCCACAGTTTCTCTCTTCCGTCTCTCTGCCAAACCCCGGTCTCTTTCTCATCGCAGTCTCTCTTTACACCCCCATCTCGCTCTCCCCAGACTCGTTCTCCCCCTTCCCGCCGTACACAGTGCCCTGTCTCTCCTCACTCTGTCTCTTTCCAGTCTCGCTCTCTCCCTGTCTCTACTCCTTCCAGTCTGTCTTCCCCACCCACCTGTCTCTCCCCAGCACTCTCTTAGCCCTCCCCCAACTCCGGCCTCTCTACACATCCGAAATCTCTCATCACCCCGTCCTCTCTCTCTCCACCCAAGATCCTTCTATCCCGATCACTCTGTCCCCGTTGCTCTCTCCTACCTCACTGGCCTCTCTCCCGTCTCGCTTCTCCACTCTCCCCTCTAGTCTCTATCTCTGAGATTCTTCCTCTACCCATTCTTTCTATCCCCAAATCTGCCTCTCGCTTTTACCCAGTCTCTCTCTTCCTCCCCCAGCCTCCCTTCCCGACCACTCTCTCACCTGTCTCTCGCTCTCTCCCTGGTTTCTTTCTCCCAC
Organism: Mobula birostris; assembly: GCF_030028105.1. NCBI lineage: Eukaryota > Metazoa > Chordata > Chondrichthyes > Myliobatiformes > Myliobatidae > Mobula > Mobula birostris. The sequence continues at coordinate 31,801,715 of NC_092382.1, read as the reverse complement.
AGTACGGCTCCATGGCATGCCTTTCCTCCTATCTTTCTCTCCCCTCCGTCTCTCTCTCTGTCTTCTCTCGCCCTCTCCCTTTCCCGTCATCTTCTCGCCTGTCTCGCTCCCTTCCCATCTCCTTTCCTGTCTCTTTCGTCCCTTGTCATTATCCCTAGCCCAGTCTCTCTTAACACTGTCACGGACCCCGTGACGGGGATAAAGAACCAGCAGAGATGGAAAACACTTTGGAGTCTCGTATTGCTAAAAACTACTAATATTTATTAGTAACTACGCAATACAGTAATATCAATGTAGATAAATCAAACGGGTTAGCAATGATTATATATAAAAGTAAGTGTGGAATATTTGTGTATGAAAACCAAGCTTCTTTAAGTCTAGGGGTAAAAAGATACAGTCTTACGACGTTGGGTAAAGTTCAGTTCAGTTCGTGGTATTTAGTTGAGTAGTGATGGAGAGAGAGACAGAGAGAGAGAGAGTCAGAGAGAGAGAGAGTGACAGAGAGAGAGACAGAGAGAGAGAGAGAGAGAGAGACAGAGAGAAAGAGAGAGACAGAGAGAGAGAGAGACAGAGAGATAGACAGAGAGAGAGAGAGACAGGGAAAGAGAGAGAGAGAGAGTGAGTTGAGTCTTCAGGTGAGCTGATGCCGTCGATCTTCTCGTCGTCCTCCGAAATCCTTCACAAGTCACCGACTGTGACTTTAACAGGGGCACTGGTTTTCTGTGGTGGGGCTATCACCCAGGCGAGGGTGGCCACATAGACAACTCCCCACCAGTCAACCCCTTCTTCACCGATGGAATAGCAATTTGGATCGATCCGCTTGATCGATCCTCCAAAACCCACTTTCTCTGCGGCCAACAATGCTCACTCAGTGTCCAGATCATCTGTCCTGAGGTCTGTATTATCTGACCTCTCATTTATTTCACCAGGCTGAGCATCACCTGTCATTCAAAGAGTCCCTCCCGCCTTTGTAAAGGAGTGCAAGCAGGCAGCATGTCCTTGAAAGTAACATCAACAACCAGCCTTCGGTCACCATAGCAACCTTCGAGCTGCTCGGTGCTGTCTCCAACTCCAAACTCAGTAAAAATCCAAAGTTACTTCCAATGCCTTAAAGTGACAGTCCAACCGTTAATCTTCGTCTCTCTCTCTCTTTTCAAAAGCAACATATTGGTGGTGAATAACTCTGTCTCTCGCTCCTTTCCAAACAAACCATGAATGATAAATGTCTCTCTCCAAACAGTTAATAGGGCAGCCCTGGATCCCCTCCTGCTCCCCTTCCTCAAGGGAAAAAAATGTCGAAGACGATTTTTTTGTTTAAATGTCCATCACAGGGTTTTAAACAATACAGGGAAAAAAAAACATCAGATGACAAAGCAAAAATGTGTACAGTTTTCAACTTAACATCGGGATAAGCAATCAGCTATGATGTTATCAGTACCTTTTACATGTTTTATTACCAAATCAAATTCCTGCAATACTAGATTCCAATTTAACAACCTCCTATTTTATCTTTCATTTTATTTAAAAATATCAGCGGATTGTGATCTGTGTAAATCAAAAGAGGTCTTTTGGCAGGGCAAGTATAAACTTCAAAATGTTGTAAGGCCAGAATAAGTGCCAATAACTCCTTTTCAACAGTTGAATAATTTTTCTGGTGTACATTAAATTTCTTTGAGAAATAAGCTATTGGGTGTTCAATATCATCCGCACCCTTCTGTAACAGTACTGCCCCAGCAGCTTCGTCACTAACATCTGTGGCGATTGAGAATGGCTTCGAGAAATCCGGCGCTTTGAGCACAGGTTGATAACACAGGATGGTTTGCAAATGTTCAAACGCCTCCTGGCAAAGATCACTCCATGAAAACCTTTCACTCTTCCCTAAGAGCTTTGTTACGGGGAGAGCAATGCCAGCAAAGTTCTTACAGAATTTTCGATAATACCCAACCATCCCTAAAAACCTTCTCAAAGCTTTCCTGCTAGTTGGAACAGAAACTTCAGCAATGGGTTGAAGCTTGGCCTGTACGGGAGCCAGCTGGCCTTGGCCCACCGGATACCCCAGATATGTGACCATGGCATGGCCAAACTCACTTTTAGCCAGGCTCACCGTAAGATTGGCCTTGGAAAGTCTATCAAACAGTTGCTCTACTGCTGCATTATGTTCTTCCCATGTGTCACTCCAGACCACCAGGTCATCAATACCGGCCTCTGTGTTTTCTAACCCTTTAATCACCGAATTGGTCATTCTCCGAAATGTCCCTGGTGCATTTTTCATCTCGAAGGGCAAAACATTGTATTCATACAGCCCTGAGGGTGTAACAAACGCTGAGATCTCTCTGGCCCTGTCGGTCAATGGAACACACCAGTATCCCTTCAACAGATCAATCTTCGTGAGGTACTTAGCCTTTCCCACTTTATCAACACAGTCATCCACTCTGGGGATAGGATAAGCATCCGTCTTGGTTATGGCATTAATTTTCTGGTAGTCAGTACAGAATCTCATGGTACCGTCCGGCTTAGGTACAAGGACGCATGGTGACGCCCAGTCTGAGGTAGATGGCCTAATAATACCGATTGCTAGCATGTACCCGATCTCTTTTTCAACTTCTCTATTTTTTCCTGAAGTTCATTCTGTAAGGATGCTGTTTAATGGGCTGAGCTGAATTCAGAATGACATCATGCACTGCCCCGGTGGATCGTCTTGCTTTGTCAGGAAATAAATCTTTATGTTTCTTAATGAGCTCCTGCAATTGCTCTCTTTGTGCAGGCCCCAAATGGCCAACGAAGGGTCTCAGCCTGAAATATCAACTGTACCTCTTTCTAGAGATGCTGCCTGGCCTGCTGCGTTCTCCAGCAACTTTGATATGTGTTGCTTGAATTTCCAGCATCTGCAGAATTCCTGTAGGTTGTGTGTGACCAACCTTATCAGTAAGGTTTTTTTAAGATAAGGGAATTTGTAAGTCTCGTGGACACGATACTCAGTTTAGTGAAACGATTTTTCTCCTCTTTAACAAATTCCTCAGCCCCCCCCTTGTTTTCGTGGTCATACCTACTGATACCACCTCAGACTCATGATACGGTTTCAACATATTAACATGAACAAACTGCGTGGCCTTCCTCCTGTCAGGAATTTCAATATCGTAATTCAAAGAATCAATTTTCTTCACTATGCAGTATGGCCCATGGAATTTTGCTTGGAGGGGGTTGGACACAAGAAGCAGTAGTACTTTGTTACTGACTCTTACTCACTCTTCCTTCAGTTAGTCCTGACGAAGGGTCTCGGCCTGAAACGTCGACTGCACCTCTGCCTAGAGATGCTGCCTGGCCCGCTGCATTCACCAGCAACTTTGATGTGTGTTGCCAGTACTTTGTTTCCCACTTCAAACACTTGCTCCCTCGCTCTCTTATCAAACCACTGATTCATTTTAATTTGGGAGTGCTGCAGATTCTTCCTGGCAAGGTCGCAGGCCTTGTTAAGCCTTTTTTCGGAATTTTAAAACATAGTCTAACACGCCGACACACACGTCTGGGTTAGACCATTGCTCTCTGAGCAGGGGCAAAGGTCCTTTGGGCCTATGGCCGAAAATGAGTTCAAACGGGCTGAACCCCAGGGACTCTTGAATAGTGTCCCTCACAGCAAAAAGTAGTAAGTGTATCCCCTCATCCCAGCCCTTCTCATTCTCATGGCAGTAGGTCTTAATCATAGTTTTTAAAGTGGAATGAAACCTCTCCAGAGCCCCTTGAGACTCCGGGTGATAGGCAGATGACACAATCTGTTGAGCTCCCAGCTCAGGCACTACTTGCTGGAACATTTTTGAATTGAAGTTGCTGCCCTGGTCGGATTGAATTTCTTTGGGTGAACCTGCCAGTGCAAAAAACTTGCTGAGTGCTTTTACCACAGTCTTGACCAGGATGTTTCTGAGAGGCACAGCTTTCGGAAACCTAGATGCAGCACACATTATTGCTAACAAATACTGGTGACCAGCTGCAGTCTTTGGCAAAGGGCCTGCACAATCCACTATGACCCGGGAAAAGGTTCACCAAAAGCAGGGATTGGCCGAAGTGGGGCTTTTGGAATGGCCTGGTTAGGTTTTCCCACCACCTGACACGTATGACACCCTCTACAGTAATTGACAATATCCTTCCTCACGTTAGGCCAATAAAACTCCCTCATGATCCTGTGCACCGTCTTCTTTACTCCAAAATGTCTCCCTGAAGGCATCTTATGGGCCAGGTTTAAAAATTCAACCCTGCAAACCTTTGGAACCACCACCTGGTGCACAATAGCCCAATCCTCAATGGCAGGCACAGTGGCTGGTCTCCACGTCCTCATCAACACCCCATCCTTAAGATAATACCCCATTGTTTCTTTCTGAATTTCCTCCTCAGGGAGAGCTGTCTCTTTTAAATCCACAATTTCTAGATCTCTATTTTGCTCCTCTATGAACTCCTTCCTTGACAAGGACAGGTCTTTTCTCTCCTCCTTGCTTTCCTCAGCCTTACTACCCCTAAATCCTGTTGGTATAAGGACGGTAGGAAAGTCTCGGATAAATCAATATTAGCAGCAGCAGCCTTTCTGTGCCACTGCGCATGCGGGATACACATCAGCGTCTCTGGGCGGGTCCTCAGCAGCAGCAGGCTTACTTGTGAGCTGAACTGCTGGATAAATATCCCCACCTGCAAAGTCATTACCGAGTAAGATATCAACATGGTCTATCCGTAGTTCAGATTGGACCCCTTTTCTGACTGGTTTCGTTACCAAGTCACATTTCAAGATTATCTTATGCAAAGGCACGACCTCTGTTCCTTTTCCAAGGCCCTTAAAGATGTTTACTTTCCCAGTGTCTGTCTCAGCACCGAATTCCAAAACATTATTTTATATCAGTGACTGGAAAGCTCCAGTACCTCTCCATATTCTAACTGGGACTGGGTTTGACCCCTCCTTCACAGACACAAACCCTTCTTAAATAAATCTCTCGAGTCCCTCTTATATTTTAACCGTCTGAACGCCGGCAGTTGGGGTTTTCTCTTTCTCCTTTCCTTTTCCCCTTTTCGCAGCAAAACAATTTGACGCCACATGGCCAGGTTTTCCACAAGAGTAACACTTAAAACTGGGAAATTTTCTCCCCGACTGCTTCCCTTCCTCCTTAGTTTTATCACTAATCCCCGGTTTACTCTCTGGTTTAGCCTGTGGATTATCTCTACTCCCTTGTGGGTTAATCTCAGTGGGGAAAAACTTAACTTTATGAGTTAGAGCATATTCGGCTGCTAACTTAGCATTTTCTGACAGTGTCGCTGCCCCTTTTCCATCTAAGTGCGTTCTTATCTCCGCCGAGACGCAGTTTTTAAACTCTTCAATCAATATTAAATTCTTCAAGTTACCAGTATTCTCATTTTCCTCTTTTGAAGCACACCACCGATGAAAGTATACGCGTTTCTCATGGGCAAACTCCAGATACGTTTGGTTCCAGGATTTTCTCAAACCTCGAATCCTTTGGCTGTAGGCCTCCGGGGCTAACTCATAAGCCTTAAACACAGCATCCTTCACTTTATCATAATCTTTTGCGTCTTCAAGAGACAGGGCTGCATATGCTTGCTGGGCCTTTCCCTTTACCACACTGTGTAGTAACACCGCCCACTGCTCCCGCGGCCACTCCCGATTACGGGTCACCTTCTCGAAATGTAGGAAATACCTATCAATTTCTGCTTCATCAAATGGAGGCACTAACCTAACTTCCCGACTGACACTAAACTTCTCCTCACGGTTCACCACCTGAGCGTTCTGTTGCCATCCCTCCCTTTCAAACGCTCTCTGTTTCTCTGCCTCTCTCATCTACAATTTCAACCTCTCTAACTTTAACTGTTCCAGGTGTACCTCCACCTCCTCATTCACTACAGGAAACCTCCTTAACTTCCCCTCTTCAAGTGTCTGTATAGAGACATAATATTCAGCTATTTTCCTTTGAATTTCTGCTTTCATCATACCTCTCTTTACATTCACTTCTTTAGCAAGGTCCCGCAACTCATATTTTCTAGCCTTCTTCACGGACACGGGGTCTGGCGGTTCCAGAAATCCCGAAACTTCCATTTCTGCTGTTTTTCCACACAACCAAATCAAAATTCCAAATCAAAAGGGATTTTTCCCAATCAATTCAAACCAGCCTCCCGACCGATTTGTTCATATCGCGGACATAGGCCCCAATTTTGTCACGTACCCCATGACAGGAATAAAGTACCAGCAGAAATAGAAACCACTTTGGAGTCTAGTATTGCTAGAAACTAATAATATTTATTAATAACTACACAATACAGAAAACTAAGTGAACATAAATCAAACAGGGTAGCAATAAGTAGATGTAAGTAAGTGTGGAATATATATACGTGTGAAAAACCAAGCTTCTTTAGGTCTAGGGGTAAAAAGATACAGTCTTACGATATTGAGTAAAGTTCAGTTCAGTTCGTGGAATTTAGTTGAATGGCGATGGAGATGGCGATGGAGAGAGAGAGAGAGAGAGAGAGAGAGAGAGAGAGAGAGAGTTGAGTCTTGAGGTGAGCTGTTGCCGTCGATTTTCTTGCTGTCCTCCGAAATCCTTCACAAGTCACTGACTGTGAACTAACAACAAAGAGGACCGTACTTCGGTGTGGTTGAGCTGTCTACCCAGGCCAGGGTCGGATACATAGACAACTCCCCACCGGTCTTGCCTTTGAATCTTCACTGGCAGAGCACTTGGATCGATCTGCCTGATCGGTCCTCCAAAAACCCACTTTCTCTGTGGGCACCACAAAGCTCATTTAGTGTCCCGATCATGTGTCTGAGGTTTGTATTATCTGACCTCCTATTTATTTCCCTGTGCTAAGCATCACCTGTCATTCAAAGAGTCCCTCCTACCTTTGTCTGTGAGGACATGTAAGCAAGCAACAAGTCCTTGGAATTAACATCAATAATGTCCTGTCGAGCACCTTCGAGCTGTTCAGTATTATCTCCAAAGTTAGCTCCCGTGACAGTCCAACCATCACTCTTTGTCTCTCTCTCTGTCTCTCTTCAAAACAAACCATCAATGATAAATGACTCTCCTGTAACTCTTCAAACAGTTAATGTGGACACTCCTGGATCCCTTCACACCATAAACCTCCCTCACCTCCTACCATCTTCAGGAAGGTGTGCAGAAGTTCCTGAAGTCCGATAATATCCACCTCCTCCGCCAGGAGAAGGAACATAGTCCGTTTTGCAAAGTCGTCAACATCCACACGACCCTCGACTTTCCTTGTAACTAATAAACCCATCGGCGTCCATGTCAAATTCCGTAAACGCCGCCCTGAGTTCTGTCAAACACGGAATTCGGGCGTCCCCGCCAGTTTCCAGGTTCACAGACCCGTTGAAAATGAACTGGAAGGAGCCCCATTGGGAGGCAGATAGTGGGCGTGAATAGGAAGGGGTGGGTCCCATTGGGTGTGAACGGGAAGGGGTGGGTCCCATTGGGAGTGAACGGCAAGGACTGGGTCCATTGGGTGTGCGGAAGATGGGAAGGAATGAGAAGGGGTGGGGTCCATTTGGAGTTCAGGCGATGGGGATGAATAGGCAAGGGTGGAGTTTGATTGGGAGCGTGCCCCGTGTGAGCGGACTGGAAGGGACCGCGTCCTCCTAGGAGTGCGGATGGTGGGAGAGGACGGGAAGGGGTGGGGTCCCGGTTTTGCAAAATTTTCCTCATCTTCGATTTCATCCTCAGCTACTTCTGGACCCTAGAAATCAAATGTGATTGTTAACTGCAGGGGTTCTAATATCGACCTGTACTCCCCTGCCCGTGTGTGCCCCCTCACACCTTTGCCCACTCCGTGCACCCCTTCGTTACACTACTTCTCTTCCTGCCCCTCTGACCTTCTCTACAGAGATTCCTCTGGTGTGTGTGTGGGGGGGGGGGGAGGGGGCCGTGGTCCCTGTGCTACGAGCTGAGAGTGTCCTCACTAATCCGTTTCAACTTGAGAATTTAGCTGATATATTTCACTCTACAGAGACCTTTTCTCCATGTCTGGGCAGGAGATGGCAAGATTGGACAGTGCAGAGGGAGCTTCACTCTGTGCCAGACCCCGGGAGTGTGTGATGGGACGTGAAGAGGGAGATTCACTCTGTGTCTGACCCCGGGAGTGTGTGATGGGACGGTGTGGAGGGAGATTCACTCTGTGTCTGACCCCGGGAGTGTGTGATGGGACGGTGTGGGGGGAGATTCACTCTGTGTCTGACCCCGGGAGTGTGTGATGGGACAGTGTGGGGGGAGATTCACTCTGTGTCTGACCCCGGGAGTGTGTGATGGGACGGTGGGGAGGGAGATTCACTCTGTGTCTGACCCCGGGAGTGTGTGATGGGACGGTGCGGAGGGAGATTCACTCTGTGTCTGACCCCGGGAGTGTGTGATGGGACGGTGGGGAGGGAGATTCACTCTGTGTCTGACCCCGGGAGTGTGTGACGGGACGGTGCGGGGGGAGATTCACTCTGTGTCTGACCCCGGGAGTGTGTGATGGGACGGTGGGGAGGGAGATTCACTCTGTGTCTGACCCCGGGAGTGTGTGATGGGACGGTGGGCAGGGAGATTCACTCTGTGTCTGACCCCGGGAGTGTGTGACGGGACGGTGTGGAGGGAGCTTCACTCCCTGTCTGACCCCGAGAGTGTGTGATGGGACGGTGCGGAGGGAGATTCACTCTGTGTCTGACCCCGAGAGGGCGAGACTGGACGGTGTGGAGGAAGATTCATTCTGTGTCTGACCCCGGGGGTGTGTGATGGGACGGTGTGGAGGGAGCTTCACTCTGTGTCTGACCCCGGGAGTCCGTGATGGGACGGTGTGGAGGCAGATTCACTCTGTGTTTGACCCCGGGAGTGTGTGATGGGACGGTGCGGAGGGAGATTCACTCTGTGTCTGACCCCGGGGGTGTGTGATGGGACGGTGTGGAGGGAGCTTCACTCTGTGTCTGACCCCGGGAGTCTGTGATGGGACGGTGTGGAGGCAGATTCACTCTGTGTTTGACCCCGGGAGTGTGTGATGGGACGGTGCGGAGGGAGATTCACTCTGTGTCTGACCCCGGGAGTTTGTGATGGGATGGAGTGGAGGGAGATTCATTTTGTGTCCGACCCCGGGAGTGTGTGATGGGACAGTCAGGGCCACAGACAGTCCTTGCAGGTGAGGCGACATTTCACCTGTGAGTCGACTGGGGTGATATACTGCGTCCGGTGCTCCCGATGCGGCCTTCTATATATCGGCGAGACCCGACGCAGCCTGGGAAACCGTTTCGCTGAACACCCACACTCTGTCGCCAGAGAAAGCAGGATCTCCCAGTGGCCACACATTTTAATTCCACGTCCCCTTCCCATTCTTGTATGTCTGTCCACGGCCTCCTCTCCTGTCAAGATGAAGCCATACTCAGGTTGGAAGAACATCTTATGTTCTGAGTGGGTAGCCTCCAAACTGATGGCATGAACATTGACTTCTCAAACCCGTTAATGCCCCACCACCCCTTTCTACACCATCCCTTGTTTATTTATTTATTTATAATCTTTTATGTTTTTTTCTTTTGTTTCCCCTCTCTTTTTTCTCCCTCTGTCCCTCTCACTATAACTCCTTGCCTCTCCTCTCCCCCTTTCTTTCTCGCTTGGCCTCCCATCCCACGATCCTCTCCCTTCTCCAGCCTTGTATCCATTTTGACAAACATCTTTCCGGCTCTCAGCTCCATCCCTCCCCCTCCTGTCTTCTCCAATCATTTTGAATCTCCCCCTCCCCCTCTCAAATCTCTTCATTCAGTTAGTCCTGACGAAGGGTCTCGGCCCGAAACGTCAACCGTACCTTTTCCTATAGGTGCTGCCGGACCTGCTGAGTTCCACCAGCATTTTGTGTGTGTGGCTTGAATTTCCAGCATCTGCAGATTTCCCCGTGTTTGCATTTTCTGATCTCCTTTGTCGTTTTTTTTTCTGCGAGAGCAAGGAGAGTGCGCAGGGAGGTGGAGGTCAGGGTAGTGTAAGTATCTGGGGAATGAGGAAGCAGTGGTCAGCCTGGATGGGGATGGGGAGTGAAGAGATCCTGGGGACCAGACACTATTTTACTGACATCCCTGAGCTTGGAGCTGAGAGGCTGCTGTACCAGTGTGAGGAGCTCAGACCCATTCTTGCAGTACACCGGGTGCGGGGGGCAGCAGGAACCCCAGGTCACTGTTTCTCCTCTAGTGAGACTCGAGTCCAACACCAAGACAGGCAGTTACAGCGGTTTATTGATTTCATCAGGACAAATGTAAATTAAACAATGTGTGAGCTGCTGACGTGCGAAAATAAATAAGCTGCTCCCGATTCACTCACAGTCACACACAGTTAACTGTCCGGTGACAATGAGAGACTGGTTGAATAATCAGTCCCGTTTCTCACCGTCACTCTGCATCGGGGAACCGATGATTACAAAATCACACTTTAGGGTCGTGTCCGAGATCGCTGCAGATCCAGGGTCACTGCCGAGGTATTTGTCAATTTAACATCATTATATCAGCCAGACAGCCGAATGCACCGTCCTCAGCAAAGGGAGCAAAAGGATTCTCTCCCGGGATAATCCCACCCCGGGACACCGGTTTCCCAGACTGAGCCCCGGCCACCGGTCTCTTCCTGTCTGTGTAATTCCCCGGGGTCTCACGTGGGGGAGTCTCGAACACGCACATCCGGCGGAAGCTGTGCCGTTGGACAACAGGCGGAAATACGTCACTGAGGGACCGCTTCCGAAGTCACAGAGCGCTGAACGGGAGTCAGCTCCGTCAGAAACGTTGGGAATTAAAGCCGGCGCGCGGCCATTAAAGGTAAGGGCAGGAGTTAAAGGGGAGGGCGGGGAATCGGCCAAAATGACCCCATCCCGCGGGCGGGGATGTTCACACATTCAGATGTTCCAACGGTCACTGTCAGTCCGGGTCTGGGTTCCTGCAGAGATCTCAGTTCCTTCTCCCCAGTCTCACTGAACTCATTGTTCCCCAGCCTGAAACAGCAGGGAAATAAAGACGAAATAAACAGATTATATAACAGTGTCGGTAACAGGGGACTGGGGTTAATGTTTCAACAGCACTCGCAGACAAATATCACCAGAAAACCCGCGGATTCGCTGATATTTTATCACATTGAACATTAACACAAATACTCACCAGATCCACTCCAGACTCGGGAGGGTCAGTATGAGGCGGCGGAGAGCGGGGACAGATCGGTCTGTCAGCGAATTTAATCCCAGCTCCAGCTCCGTCAGTGATGAGTTTGTACTGAGAGCGGAGACGAGATCCTCGGCACCAGAATCTGTGAGACCGACACTGTCCAGCCTGGAGATGAGAGAGAGTGAGGGTGAAGTACACAGAGAGACAGGAGACGGTACAAATCCCCAGTGTTTATCAGTAACTCAATTACTGATCACATTATGTTCAGTGTCAGACACCCAGTGACTGTAAACACAATCTCCCACAGTCTGGTACTTACCACAGTTTCTGTATTTTACACTCCGGGTTCCTCAGAGCCGCAGACACCAGTTTCACTCCTGAATCTCCCAGTTTATTAAAACCCAGGTCCAGTTCCGTCAGTGATGGGTTTGTACTGAGAGCGGAGACGAGATCCTCGGCACCAGAGTCTTTAAGGCAAACACCGCCCAGCCTGGAGATGAGAGAGAGTGAGGGTGAAGGACACAGAGAGACAGGAGACGGTACAAATCCCCAGTGTTTATCAGTAACACAATTACTGATCACATTAATGTTCAGTGTCAGACATCCAGTGACTGTAAACACAATCTCCCACAGTCTGGTACTTACCACAGTTTCTGTATTTTACACTCCGGGTTCCTTAGAGCCGCAGACACCAGTTTCACTCCTGAATCTCCAAGTTTATTAAAACCCAGGTTCAGCTCCGTCAGTGATGGGTTTGTACTGAGAGCGCAGGCGAGATCCTCGGCACCAGAATCTGTGAGACCGACTTTGTCCAGACTGTAGGTGAGAGAGAGTGAGGGTGAGGGACACAGAGAGACAGGAGATGGTACAAATCCCCAGTATTTATAAGTAACACATTTAATGATCACAATAATGTTCAGTGTCAGACACCCAGTGACTGTAAACACAATCTCCCACAGTCTGGTACTTACCCCAGTGTCTGTATTTTACAGTCCAGGTTCCTCAGAGCCGCAGACACCATTTTCACTCCTGAATCTCCCAGTTTATTCTCCCCAAGTCTAAGCACAAACAGACAAATTGATGAACAAAGTGATTCAAACGGCGGATATTTCCACAGATTGTACGGGAGGGGTGTGTCTGAACTGAGGCCCACAATCGGGAGTGGAGATGCGCCCATGGGTTCTGGGTATCTGGTAGTCAGCACAGTCACACAGGTGGACTGATGGTGATAGTCACACACGGGGAAGGGCAGGGGAGGACAATCTCACAATGGTATTTATTTCCTTCTCACTGGGACAGTCTGCTGACGGTCTCTTGTCCCTCACTGGGAAGGGGGTGTGAATCTCTGACCCACCTGCTGCAGTCAGTGTTGGTAACAGTGAGAAGGAACATTGTCAATGGACGTGTCACAGGCAGCGAGAAACACGGCCATTCCTGTGATTTACTACCATTAAACCAATGGCCGTTGTTCACTGATCTGATGAAGTCTCCAACATCCCTTCACAAGGAACCACAGAACCCTCCTGTCCTTGGGGAATTACTGACTGATCCCCGGGCATTTGTCACAATTCATCACAATCTGATTTTGCTAGTTTTAACCAAATCCCTTAACATTGAAGCAACACAATGGAACATTTTCACAGCTCACAGTGAAAGATAAATCAAGTTACCTCAACTCCTGGCACTTGTGCAGCCCGGGTCCCAGCCGCTGGATTCCTTCACACTGAATGTGGCAGTTCTCCAGGTCGAGCTGTTTTATTGTATCACAGAGTCCGATGGCATGAGACAGGACCGCGCAGTCAATCGGGGTCAGTGTCATTCCACTGAATGAAAGTGTTTCCACAGATCCCAGTGCGGCCTGAGCCAGTCCACGATTCTGAGACTCAAACAGGTAGTGCAATGTGTTCAGGAGGCTCCTTTTACCAGCTTCACTCCTTGTGTTTCCACTCTGGCGTTTAACCTCCTCCTTCACCCAGTCAATCACCCGGCAGGTTGTTTGATGAGGAAATGGACCCAGAAACTCCTCCAGGCCACGAGTTGTAATTGGAGAGGAGAGACCAGCAACAAAACGGAGAAATACCCCAAATCGCCCATCTGTCGTGTTGTGGGCTTCAGTGAGGAATTTCAGGATATCCCCGGGATGTGGATTCAGGAATTGTGCGACTGCAGCTACAAACTCTTGGATGGTGAGGTGTGGGAATGTGTACACCACGCTCTGGGCAGAATCCTCTCTCTCCAAAAGCTCCATCAGGAACCCGGACAGGAACTGGGAAGGCTGCAGATTGTAGTTGATTAAATCTCCATCTGTAAACACAATCTTCTTCGCGGACACTCCTCTGAAGGCCATCTGACCAACCCTGAGTAACACATCACGGGGGTTCCCAATCTCACGGCCGTGGTTTTTCAGGATGTTGTAAATATAGTAGGAGTACAGTTGGGTGATGGTCTTGGGAACTCGCTGCGGGTCCCTGACTCTTTGTGTGAAGAAGGGGCCCAGTGCCAGAGCGAGGATCCAGCAGTAGGAGGGGTTGTAGCTCATGGTGTATAGGATCTCGTTCTCCTTCACGTGTTTGAAAACAGCTTCTGCCACCGTCTGATCTTCAAAATGCCTGAAGAAATATTCCTTCCGTTCCTCACCAACAAATCCCAGGATTTCAGCCCGGACACCGATGTCTGCCTTTTCCAATAAATGTAACGCAGTGGGGCGAGTGGTCACCAGCACTGAACACCCTGGGAGCAGCTTGCCCTGGATTAAACTGTACACAATGTCAGACACCTCACACCACCACTCGGGATCTGGGCACTGGTGCTTGGGTTCTGTATCTCTCTGACCGTCAGCAAAGTCGACGTTGTGTTTGAATTCATCCAATCCATCGAATATAAACAGTAATCCCTCCCGGTTCTTCCAGACCTCTCTCAGGGAATTCCCAAAGTAAGGATACTGATCCAGAATCAGTTCCTTCAGGTTTATTCTGCAGTTAATGGAGTTTAAATCTCGGAATTTGAAACTGAAGACAAACTGGAATTGTTGGTATATTTTCCCCGTGGCCCAGTCATAAACAATCTTTTGTACCATTGTTGTTTTCCCGATTCCCGGGACTCCGGCCACTGCTGCGGACATGCCTGTTTTGTTTCCAAAGACAGATCTTTTAAATTTTTGCAGAAAACTCCTCGTAAATAATTGATCAGTGCGGATTTTTTCCAGCTGTCCGCGGAGATGTTTTTCTCTCCACTCCTCGTGGTCTCTGCCTCTTGCCAGCAGCTCATGTTCCACCAGTCTCCGATCTCGAACAGTAGAAATGACCGTGAGCTCAGCGTATCGATCAACCAGCTGGAAAACCTTCACCTTCTCCCTCATCAGGATCGTGTTCACTCTCAGTGTTTCAGTTTGTGCCCGCAGAGTCTCCTTGTGTTTCTGTTGAACATCTTTGGATGGACAGAAATAGGTTGTCAATGCCCAATCTGATGAACATGGAGCACACAACAGTTTTTCTTCAATAAAAATAAAAAAACTTGTTAAAGGCATTGTTTGGGTAAAATTGGGAGGTCAGAGCTAAGAGTGTCTGAGAATGAACGATGGCCCAGAAACATTTCTGATCTGATTCAGTTTCACCGTGAAAGGCTCTCCTCTCCCCTCTGTTCGTAGTTTGCAGATTCCCCGGTGTTCCAGCGAGCACCAAGTGCACACATGATTCTGGAGAGGAGAGTGTTGTGTGGAGCGGCTGGTTTCACCGCTTTCACTGCTCAGCTTCTGCTGAACTGGGCAACACTGCAGACGGTAACAGTGGGGGGAGGGGGGCATCTACTTGCTCTACTGACTTTTACCTTTCTCACAATGGACCCCATGTTCTTGACAGTCCTTTAGGATTACGCTGTCAGTACTGAGCCACAGAAAAGGAACACTATTTCTGTTTCCTTCTCCAGGCTGTACCAGTCTCAATGTAACACACCCCGCACTAGTCTACTGTCTCTTATTCTCTGAGGAGCTGGTACATGACCTCAGGCAATTCCCCGATGATGTGCGGAAGAGCAGGAAGCTGAAGAGGATGGCAGCGATAATAGGGAACTCTATAGTCAGGGGGACAGGGAGGCGATTCTGTGGACAGAAAATGGAAACACCGATGGTCTTCGCCTCTCAGGTGCCTTTGTCCGAAATGTTTCTGGACGCGTCCACAGTATCCTGAGAAAGAATGTTGAGCAGCCAGAGGTCGGGGCAAACGTTCGTACCGACGACATAGGAAGAGAAAAGGGAGGAGGTCTGGAAAACAGAACATAGGGAGTTAGGTAAAAAGCTGAGAAGCAGGACCTCAAATGTAGTCATCTCAGGATTGCTGCCTGTGCCACCTGACAGTGGAAATAAGAGTAGAATGAGGTGGCAGAGAAATTGTGGTTGAAGATTTGGAGCAGGGGGCAGTGATTCAGATTTCTGGATAATTGGGACCACTTCTGGGGCAGGTAAGACCTGTAGAAAAGGGATGGGCTGCACGTGAATCCGATGAGGACCAATATTCTTACGGGCAGATTTACTGGAGCTGTTGGGAGTGTTTTAAGCTAAAATGTCAGGGGGATTGGAACTCGGACGATAGAGTTGTGGATGAACCAGCAGGTTTACAAGTAGACGATGGGTGTAACATGAATGTAAGGAAGGACAAGCCAATGACTGGGTTCAAATCTGGACAGAGCAAAGTGTTCAATTGGACCACATAGACTAAATTCAAAAGGACGCAGATGCAGGACTGAACGCATTGTATTTAAATGCGCACAGCGTTCGGAATAGGCTGGACGAACGCTTGGCGCAATTAGAGATTGGTCGGTATGATGTTGCGGGCATCACTGAGTCGTGGCTGAAAGAAGACCACAGTTGGGAGCTTAACGGTACAGGATGTACGTCTTGTCGAAAGGACAGGCAGGAAGGCATAGGCGGTGGTATTGTAGCTGTGTTGGTTCGAGATAGAATCACATCTTTAGAAAAGTGATGGCATAGGGTCAGAGAATGTTGAATCTTTGTGGGTGGACATAAGAATCCGCAACGGTTAAAAAAAAAAGATTTATGGGAATCCTTTATTGCCCTGCAAATAGTAGCGAAGGTGTGGGGTTGAGATTGCAAAGGGAGCTGGAAAAGGCATGTAATAAATGTGATGACGCAATTGTAATGGGGGACTTCAATATGCTCGCGGAATAAGAAAATCAAACAAACTTCAGGAGTTGGATCGCAAGAGAGGGACTTTACTGAATTCCGATGAGTTAGCGTTTTAGAGCAGTTTGTGCTTAGCAATACTCAGGGAAGGGCTATCTTTGATTGGGTGTTGTGCAATAACCCTGATCCTATGAGGGAGCTTAATGTAAAAGAACCCTTAAGAGGTAGTGATCATCATTTGAATGAATGAATGAATTGATTCTGCAGTTTGAGAGGGAGAAGCATAACTTACAGTATCAGTATCGCAATGGAATAAAGGGAATTACAGAGGCACGAGAGAGAAGCTTACCCAGGTAGATTGGAGAAGGATACCAGTGGAGATGACGGCAGAGCTGAGATGGCTGAAGCTTCCGGGAACAGGTCACAAGTTGCAGGATAGATATGGGCTACGGAGGCAGAAGTTCTCAAGTGGCACGTATAGGCCACCATAGTTGACAAAGGAATTTAAAGACTACATAAAAGCCAAGGAAAGGGCATACAAGACAACAAACGTGAGGGAAAGTTGGATGAATAGAAAACTTTTAAAATCCAACAAAAGGCAACTAAAAAAGCTATAAGAAGGGGAAAGATGAAATATGAGGGCAGAAAAGCCAATAATATAAAGCAGGATAATAAACACTAAACACTTTTTTCAGTTATATAAACAGTAAGAAGGAAGTGAGAGTTGATACTGGAACACTGGAAAATGATGTTGGTGACATAGTAATGGTGGACAAACAAATGGCAGAATAACTTAATGTGTACTTTACATATATCTTCACTGTGCAAGACGCTAGCAGCGTGAAGTGGTCTGCGAGTGACAGGCAGTAGGAGTGAGTGCCATTCTATTACAAATTAAAAAGTTCTCGGCATACTGAAAGCTCTTAAGGTGCAAAGTCACCTGTGCCAGATGGACTACATCCCACAGTCATGAGAGAGGATGCTGAAGAGTTGACGGATGCATTGGTCATGAACTTTGAAGAATCACTTGATTCGGGCATGGTCCTGGAGGACTGGAAGATTGCAATTGTACCTCTACTCTTTAAGAAGGGAAGAGGGCAAAAGAAAGAAAATTATAGGCCAGTTAGCCAAACCTCGGTGATTGGGAAAGAGTTGGAGTCTCCTATTAAGGTTGAGATTTCAAGGTACTTGGAGACTAATGACAAAGTAAGTTAGCGTGGGTTTTGTTAGAATTCATTATGGAAGTAACAAGCAGGGTGGACAAAGGAGTCAGTGGATGGCATTTACTTGGAATTTCAGAAGGCATTTGATAGGGTGCCGCACATGAGTCTGCTTAACCAGATAAAAATCTATGGCGTCACAGGAAAGATACTGGCATGTGTCGCGGAATTACTGACAGGCAGCGAGTGGGAATAAAAGGGGCCTTTTCTGGTCGGCTGCCAGTGACTGGTGCTGTTCCACAGGGATCAGTATTGGGACCACTGGCTTTCAGATTGTTTGTCAATGATGTAGACGATGGAATGAAAGTTTGAGGATGATACAGAGATAGGTGCAGGGGTAGGTAGTGCGATTGCAACAGGACTGAGACAAATTGGAAGAATGGGCAAAAAGTGGCAGATGGAATAGAGTGTTGTAAATGTTCGATGATGCATCTAATATAAATGCTGAGCCTTTACAAGACGGTATTCAGGCCGCAGTTGGAGTATTGTCAACAGTTTTGTGCCTCATACCTCTGAAAAGATGTGTTGTCATTAGAGAGGGTCCAGAGGAGATTCAAGAGGATGATTCTGGGAATGAAGGGGTTAACATATGAGGTGTGTTTTGGCAACTTTGGACCTGTACTCACTGGAATTTTGAGGAATACGAGGGAATGTGTTTGAAACCTACCAAATGTTGAAAGGACCAGATAGGGTGGGTATCCAGAACTAGAGGGCACAGCCTCAAAATTGAGGGGCGATTCTTTAGAACTGGTAAGGATGATTTTGCTTTAGCTAGAGAGTACTGAATCTGTGGAATGCTCTGTCACAGACTGCAGTGGAGGCCGAGTCCATGGGTATATTTAAGGCAGAAGTTCCTGATCGGTCAGGGCATCAAAGGATATGGCGAGAAGGCAGGTGTATGGGGCTGACTGGGATCTGGGATTAGCCATGATGGAATGGCGGAGCAGACTGATGGGCTGAATGGCCTAATTCTGCTGCTATGTCTTGTGGGCTTTGGAGGAATAACAACAACTCTCGGCTTCGCTTTGGATCGGAGGTATGAGGTTTCCCTTGCTGAAGTTGGATGTTCCAATGGGAATGGTTTGCCTTCAGTTTTGTCAGATCCCAGGATATTCGGCCCTACAGAAAGGAGAACGCCGTGGTTTCATCTCTGACTGACTGGAATGTCTGTTTATCAAACTCGTAGAGGCCTCTGGGTGCACAGCCTGAGACCCGGAAGGTGTCGGGTGTTGTGACAAATGAAAATCGCTTTCTGTCCTTCAGCCACAGCAACAAAAACCTGTCTTCCCGACTCTGGCAGTCTCTAAACCGGCCTCTAAATACAGGTATTCAGACTGTCAGAGTGAAATAAAGACTTTGAGATTTCCGTTCCATCTCTTACCCTTCAGATGCACCGGCACTTCAGATACACCCCGCTCAGTGTCCATGTAGGCGAACTGGCTGTCACCTGTTCAACAGATTAACCTGCATGAAGTCTGTTCTGTGTAATACTGTAAATTCATCAGCATTTACATCTGTAACACACAGTGTATTGTTCACCGTACCACGTTCCCGTATTTCATTCAGTATTCTGCTCAGCTTCGGTAAATGGTGGTGTAGTTTCACAAAGGATTCCCACATCACCCTCCGGGCCCCTGAGCCCTTCTCCATCACCAGGTCCAGAAGGAGTTTGGAAGCGCCCGCTCGGTTTCCCTTCTCCGCCAACTCAGTCACGCTCTGTAATGAACAATGGGGAATATATTGAGGAGCGGAGGGATGGGTACAAATCTACCCTGAACATGGACTGACCCAGCACATTCTGCTCGCCACAGATCAGTAACAGCCACTGAAGTGTTCACAGCGGGGGAAAGAATTTAAAAGAAGTGAGCGGGGTCAGTCATGTCCTTCTCAACGCCACAGATTGTCGGGAAACATCCGCTTGGCAAGTTTTAAGTGGAGTAGACACAGTGTGAGTGAGCCAGGGATAGAGTGGGGAGTTGAGGCTTTGTGTCAGAGAAGGTTCAGTGAGGCGAGGTGGAGGCTTTAGGTAGATTTTGGATAGTATTTTCCCTTCCTTTTCATGGTTAGAACAGTGAGAATACCAGGCAGGATAGTGGAATGCTCTTCATACTGCATGTAGCAAGGCAGGGAGACCGCCAGTGTCCCAGATAACTACACCTTCAGGAATTGCATCCAGCTGCAGCTTCTTACAGACTGTGATCAGGAATTGGAACTGGAGCTGGTTGAACCCAGGATCATTCAAGAGGATGAGAGGTTGACTGACAGGCTATACAGGGATGGAGCTATACCTAAGGCGCAGGACACAGGTAACTGAGAGGCAGCCACTGCAGGAAACTCCTCTGTAACAGGTATACAGATTTCTGTTTCGGGGTATGACCTAGCAGAGGAAAGCCACGGTCATTAAGCCTCTGATACCGAGTTTGGTTTTGTGACTCAGAACGAGTGAGAAGCGTGAGCTGCACTAACAGGGGGAATTCCGCGGTTAGGAAAACAGACTGGAGATTCTGTTGACGAGAACAATATTTCTGGATGGTGTATCAGGGATATCTCAGTTCGAGTCTGAAACTTTCTTAAGGGCAGTGTGAGCAGCCAGAGGTCATGGTCCACGTTGGTATGAATGACAAGAGTAGTAAGTGTGATGAGGTCCTACAAAGTGAGTTCATGGAGTTAGATGCTAAACTGAAGTGCAGGAACTCCAGGGTTGTGTTCTTAAGATTGCTACCCGTGCCCCATGCTGGGGAGGACTGAAATAGGACGATAATACAGTTTAACGTCTGGCTGATGAGATGGTGCATGACCGAGGGCTTCAGATGTTTGGATGTTTGGGCTCTCTTCCAAGGAAGTTGTGGCCTGGACACCCGTGATCGTTTTACACCCGAACTGGAGGCAGACTGATACCCCTGTGGGAAGGGTTGTTAGCGCTGCATGGAGAGAGGGGGAGGTGTTAAACTTGAGTTACAGGGGGTGAGGAACCAGCATGGATGGTGGAGTGGTTGTGTGGGAAAGATGTTGTTAAGCCAACATACAAAGTCAGGAAACTAAAGGATGAGAATTGTTTTTCCCAAAATACGTATTATTTCAATGCAAGGAGTACTGTATGAAAGACAGATCGGCCTAGCATGTGGATCAGCACATTGAATTACAGCATTGTAACCATTGTTGTGATTTGGTTGGAGGAGGTGCAGGATTAACAGCTCAGCATTCCAGTGTTCCGTTGCATGAGACACGATTCGATAGAGTGGGAGGGATTACAGAGGGACGGGTGGCATAACTAGTCAGAGAAAATGTCACTGCATTGCTCAGTCAGGACAAACTGGATAGCTGGTCCAATGAGACTACATAGGTGAAACTACGGATTAAGAAAGGGATGACCATGTTAGTTGGATTATATTATAGAGCACCCAATAATCAATGGGATTTAGAAGAACAAACGTGCAGGAAGTTCACAGAAACAAGAAACATAAGATTCTGATGGTAGACAATTGACTTTCCATTTATTGACTGACTCACTGGGTTAAAGGGCTGGATGGGATAGTGTAGGTCAAATGTGTCCAGGGAAGTTTCTGTAATCGATATATTCAGGTCACAACTGGAGAGAGTGCATTCTGGAATCCCTATTAGGGAACAAAACAGGGCAAGCAACAGAGGAGTGTGCAGGAGAACACTTTGGATCTGGTGATCATAATAACATCAGTTTAACAATCATTATGGAAAAGGATGGGTCTGGTCTTTGGGTTAAGACTTTAAATTGGAGAAAAGCCAATTTTAATGGTACCAGAAAGGATCTGATGAAAGTGGATTGGGACTGGTTGATTTCTGGTACAGATGTGCTTGGTAAGTGTAGGGCCTCCAAAACCTATATTTTGAGAGTACCGAGTTCAAATACATAAATGACCACAAATGAAGAGTTTGAATGTTCCCGACAGAATAAAAGACAAGGGTACCTTCGTTTAGGGAATGTTGTTTTCTTCTTTTTTTTAAAAAAGAGATATCAAGGCCCTGAGCATATCACAAGTATAGGCTCAAAGGATCAAATGAGGCATTTGATGAGTACAGGAAATGCAAGAGTTACTACAGGAGGAAATCAAGAGGGCGAAAGTACAGCCTGAGTTTGCTACAGCAGACAAGGGAAAAGAGAACCCCAAATCCTTCATCAAATGTATTTAGAACAAAAATATTCCAACGGTCTAAATTGGTCCTCTTGAAGCTCAGAGTGGGCAATTGTGCTTGAAGCTCAGAGTGGGCATTTGTGCTTGAAGCTCAGAGAGGGCATTTGTGCTTGAAGCTCAGAGTGGGCATTTATGCTTGAAGCTGAAGTAGATGGGGGAGACTTAAAATGGATTTTTTACAGTTATATTTACTCAGGAGACATATAGCATCTTTAGAGTGAGGCGGAACTGCAGTGAGATCATGGACTCTATACAGAGGAGGAGGTGGTTGCTGTCTTGAGGCAGATTAGGGAGGGTAAATCCCCAGGGTTTTCCTTCATAATTTGTCTGAGGCGAGTGCAGAGCTTGCAGGTGTTCCAGTAAAGATATTTAAAATGTTAGATGCAGAAGTATTGGAGGGTAGATAATGTTGTTCTGCTGTTTGAAAAGGCTATAGAAATAAGCTGGGGAATTATAGGGTCGTGAGCCTGACAACAGTGGTGGTAAAGTTATTGGTGGGTATTCTAAGGGACTGGGTATGAGTATTTGGATGGACAAGGATTCATCAGGTATAGTCATCACTGATTTGTACCTGGTATATCTTGTCTTACCAATCTTATGGTTTCTCAAGGATGTTACCAGGGGAGCAGTGAAGGCAAGTGAGGGATGTTGTCTACATGGACTTCAGCAGGGCCTTTGACAAGGTCCCTCATGGGAGCCTGGTTAATAAGGTTAAGTCGCTTGGCATTCATGACATGGTAGTAAGTTAGTTTAGATATTGGATTCGTGACAGAATCTAAAAGAGGCAGTAGAGATTCTCTGACTGGAGGTCTATGACTAGTGGTGTGCTTCATGGATCTGGATGATAATGTGGTAAACTGAGTCAGTAAATCTGTGGATAACATCTAGGTAGTAACGGCGAGGAAGTTTATCAGAGTTTGCAGCGGGACCTGAAACAGCTGGAAGAAGGTGGAGTGGAGATCGGCAGATAGAATTTAATGAAGACAAGTGTGAGGTGTTGCACTATTTGAGGACAAACTAGGATAGCATTAAGACATTGAGTGGTTTGGCAATGAGTGGTGCGGTAAAACCAAGATATCAGGGAATACAGATCCAAAATTGCTTAAAAGTGTTGTCAAAGGTAGATGTCCTGATAAAACGTTTCGGATATGGGCCTTCTTAAATCAAAATATCGAATACAGAAGTTGGGATATTATGTTGAAATTCATGTTGCAGAGGCTAATTGGGAGCAATGTAACCATATAACCAGATGACAATTACAGCACGGAAACAGGCCTTCTCAGCCCTTCTAGTCCGTGACGAACGCTTAACCTCACCTAGTCCCACCGACCCGCACGCAGCCCACCTACCTCTCGGAAGGATATCAATAAGATTGAACGAGTGCAGAAAAAATTACAAGGTGTTGTCAGGACTTGAGGGCCTGAGGTAGAGGGAAAGTTTGAATAGGTTAGGACTGCCATAGAGTGTAGGAGGATGAGGAGAGATGTGATAGAGGTATAAAAGTTTATAAAAGGTATAGATAGAGTAGATGCAAATAGGCATCTGTTACTGAGGTTGGGTGAGACTGGAATTAGAGGCCATAGATTAAGGATGAAAGATGAAAGGAAATTTGAGGGAGAACTTCTTCACTCAGAGGCTGGTGAGAGTATGGAACGAGCGGCCATCGGAAGTGGTACATGTGCATTCGATTTGATCATTTAAAAACAATTTACTTTAAGTACATGAATGAAAGGGGCATGGATGTCTCTTGTCGGTGTGCAGATCAATGCAACTAGGCATATAATAGGTCAGTGTGGACCTGATGGGCCGAAGAGCCTGTTGCTGTACTGTAGAGTTCGATGACTATGGCTAAGTCAAACTATGACAGAGTCACTGTTGATTTTCCCAGGGGGAATCTCTGGTGACCGCAGCGGGTTCACAATTAACTGCCCGGCTCCATGATGAGTCCAGTGTCAGCCTACAGCTGGGAACTAGCAGTGAGGAGCAGACAGTAATTACAGGACTTTTGTGCATGTCAGAGAGACCAAAGTCAAATGGTAGTAATACAGAGAGGGAAGGTTGGATTGAAATTGTCAGCTGTCGCATGTGGAATGTTAGCGTTGGGGATAATATGTGGCTCTTCACTAAAATTCAGTCTGGTGAGCAATAGGTGAATGTGTCCCAGTAACAGGAGGACCATTGGAAAGACATTTCTTGGTAATTCTGTGTTATCTGCAGATGCTTGGACGATTTTCAGTGATATTATTTTGCAGTTCCTAGTGCTAACAGGAACTGTGGTAATTACAAACTCAACATGGAACAGTGACAAGGAACAGAAGGTAACTGAACCATGAGGATTGTTGGAATATTTGATCAAATGAAAGAGGGTCAGTAGTTGAAAAGAGAGACGATATTCAGTCCCGCCTGTTCAATTGATGATGGAGTTGAAGGTAGACTCGAGAAATGAGCTGAGAAATAAGTTAATATATATTTGATTTGTGGGAAACCCGGGAGTAATCAAGAGAGTCTGCTGAATGGCCATTAAGGTCGAGCATTGGGAACATGATGTGATGTCAGTGGTTCTCTGTCCACTTGCAATGTCCATCAAGTGTCACGTCACCAAATTCACCTGTCAATCATTGTCTGTATCCTAACCTGTCTAAAAATGAATGTGTTCAGTAATATTGACAGAGGCCTGGGTTGGTTTCTGCAAACAAAAACTCTGTTCTTGATGTTAACCACAAGCATTGCAGGACTTTCATAGCCCAGAGGTAACATTACACTGGTTCTGTCAGTCTGTGATTGATTCAGTAGAATCTAAACTCAGTCTATGTTCCTACCACTTACATGATACTCTGGCCCGGTGAAGTGATCCTCGCCCATTAACATGAAGCTGACTCCCTCCACACCCTCCTCAATCGCCTGCTCCAGTCGCTCCATGTAGAATCTCGTCAACTGGAACAGTTGGTGATCCTCACAATTTGACAGGAAGGCCGAGATTGCGGAATTCAGATCTGTAGTCAGTCATAGAACGTAAAATAGTAGAGTGTACCATGTGTATGCGGACACGATGCCAATTTAAACCAATCCCATCTTCAGGAACATGGTCAATATCCCTCCGTTCCCGGCCTACTCATGAGTTCAAACCCCTCTCAGATGCTGCTGAGTATCTGTTTCCAGTCCCTCCCTCGGCAGCTCATTCCAGACACCGATTACTCTCTGTGGAAAACATGCATCCTAAATCCCCTTTAAACTTTACCCTCTAACCTTGAACCTATTCACTCCAGTGCTTGATATTTGCACCAAGTCATGGACTATCGAACTTTGCTTTGCCCCTCATAAATTTATGAATTCTCTGAGATAGCGGTCTCAGACTCCGACGCTCCAGAGAAAGGAATCCAAGCTTGATCGACCTCTCCCAGAAGCCAATATTCTGTAATCAGGGTGAAACTCACCTGCACCCTCGCCAGAGCCTCCACATCATTCTCATGATATGGCTACCAGATTTGTGCACAATACTGAGATTGTCTCTTAACCACAGTTCATCCAGTTACAGCACAACTTTAAAAATTACGTACTCACACATCAACTCATCGTTAGCACGCTGCCAATTGTGTTCCCACTTTCAGGGAGCTATGCCCATCCATCACAAGACCCATCCACTCATCAGCCTTCCTAACGGTCCCAGCATTCACTGTGCACATCGCTAGCAAACTTGATCTCCCAAGGTGCAACTCCTCACATTTGCCCGAATTAACTGTACTCGGTGACTTTCTGTTCGTATTTCTCATTGGATGCTGAACATTTTGACAACAGTCCCAAATTTACACAACTCCGCCGAGTTGGTTAATCGACGAATCAATCCACCTATGTGATTCTTTCTATTTAATCATTTTGAGTAATACATAGTTTATTATTAAGTTATTTACATCACACATGACACATAGCGAGCCAGTAGCCTTGCGGAGATTACTGGTCACAGACCTTCACCCAGAAGAATGCTCCTCCATTCCTGCTCTATTTGATGTGGCCAAGACAACACTGAAATCAATGTACAAAGTCTCCGCTGAAGATTCCTCAAACCGAAACGTCGATTGTTCCTTTCCCTCGATAGGTGCTGCCTGACCTGTGAGCTCCTCCACCATTTTGTGTGCTGCCCTCACTACTTACCCTCTTGTTTTACTTTAATCCTATTCACCAAGGACATTCAATGCCTCAGTAGCCCACTCAGATTCCCTGTTTAAAATTTCTCTGTCACTGTCTCCCGCACCCAGCCCGTTCTCCCACAATATAACGCTCCTTAACTCGGCCACAGAAAACACACCGAGAACTCCCCTCAGCTCCATTGAGCAACAACCCGGAAATCCGGGGAGAATTCACCACTGCCCTTCCAAAAGAGAAAACAACATCTGTTTCTCTCTGTCTGTTGGAGGCGTTTCCCACATCAGGATGTAACAAATACTGACAGAAATTCTGTCTGTTCCCTGGACAGATACATTGCCCGCTGCTGTATTCCTGTCTGAGTTTCAACCACACCCACCATATTCAGGAGCTCCTTCCCCTTTCACTCAGGTGAAGATTTGCACGGTGAGCGGAGTGATTCGACCATTCCCGTTGTTAGGTCCCTGCGCTGGACCTGGTGAATTGTTCCAGTGCTCAAGGTCGCTTTACCGGTAGGGTCAATGACCCCGTTTAATGGCACGTTTTGCTGTGCCCCTTTAGCGCCCAAGTTTATTCCTCTGAACTATTGATGATTTGACTACACGTGTACAATGATGACAGAGTTTTAATGACAGAGAGCCCAGTGAACATACCTGTGTACATTCTGACTCTGAATGACGTTGGTTGATTGTCGTCTGCTTCTCCGCCGTCCGGGTGGAAGAAAGCACCACCTGCTGGCGATGATGTGAAATACACAAATAAAAGAGTGAGTCAGTCAAGCCTGGTTTATACTCTGCGTCAACGCGTCGCCGTAAGCTCTGCGTCACCGCAAACCCTACGCAAATTTGATAAGGACCCCCACGCGACAGCTTGCATTGCTGCGACGCGCACCTCTCACAAAATTCAATCGCGCGTCGCGGCAACGCAGAACGCAACAACTGTGATCGGTCCGCTTCATTGTATCGCATGTCATTCTACGCTGCAATAGCTTCCCATTGGGCGACTGAAGGGCAGGGAAGGAACTCTGGTTGTAATGCTTTCCATAAAGCCTTACAGACCTCCGAAATTGGACAGGTTGCTCTCTGGGAAGGATGTGATCGGTCGGTGGGAAGCCTTCAAAGAAGAAATTTTGAGAGTGCAGAGTTTGTATGTTCCTGTCAGGATTAAAGGCAAATTGAATAGGAATAAGGGACCTTGGTTCTCAAGGGATATTACAACTCTGATAAAGAAGAAGAGGGAGTTGTATGAAATGTATAGGAAGCAGGGAGTAAATAAGGTGCTTGAGGAGTATAAGAAGTGCAAGAAAATACTTAAGAAGGAAACCAGGAGGGCTAAAAGAAGGCATGAGGTTGCCTTGGCAGTCAAAGTGAAGGATAATCCAAAGAGCTTTTACAGGGTATATTAAGAGCAAAAGGATTGTAAGGTATAAAATTGGTCTTCTTGAAGATCAGAGTGGTCGGCTATGTGCGGAACCAAAGGAAATGGGAAAGATCTTAAATAGTTTTTTCTGCATCTGTATTTACTATGGAAACTGGCATGAAGTCTATGGAATTAAGGGAAACAAGTAGTGAGATCATGGAAACTGTACAGATCGAAAAGGAGGAGCTCCTTGCTGTCTTGAGGAAAATTAAAGTGGATAAATCTCTGGGACCTGACAGGGTGTTCCCTCGGACCTTGAAGGAGACTAGTGTTGAAATTGCAGGGGCCCTGGCAGAAATATTTAAAATGTCAGTGTCTACAGTTGAGATGCCGGAGGATTGGAGAGTGGCTCAGGTTGTTCCGTTGTTTGAAAAAGGATCGAAAAGTAATCCGGGAAATTATAGACCGGTAAATTTAACGTTGGTAGTAGATAAGTTATTGGAGGGAGTACTAAGAGACAGAATCTACAAGCTTTTGGATAGACAGGGGCTTATTAGGGAGAGTCAACATGGCTTTGTGCATGTTAGGTCATGTTCGACCAATCTATTGGAGTTTTTCGAGGAGGTTACCAGGAAAGTGGGTGAAGGGAAGACAGTGGATCTTGTCTACATGGACTTCAGTAAGGCCTTTGACAAGGTCTCGCATGGGAGGTTAGTTAGGAAAATTCAGTTGCTGGGTATACATGGAGAGTTGGTAAATTGGATTAGACATTGGCTCGATGGAAGAAGACAGAGAGTGGTGGTAGAGAATTGCTTCTCTGAGTGGAGGCCTGTGACTAGTGGTGTGCCACAGGGATCAGTGCTGGGTCCATTGTTATTTGTCATCTATATCAATGATCTTGGATGATAATGTGGTAAATTGGATCAGCAAGTTTGCTGATGATACAAAGATTGGAGTTGTAGTAGACAGAGAGAAAGGTTTTCAGAGCCTGCAGAGGGACTTGGACCAGCTGAAAAAATGGGCTGAAAAATGGCAGATGGAGTTTAATACAGACAAGTGTGAGGTATTGCACGTTGGAAGGACAAACCAACGTAGAACATATAGGGTTAATGGTAAGGCACTGAGGAGTGCAGTGGAACAGAGGGATCTGGGAATACAGATACAAAATTCCCTAAACGTGACATCACAGGTTGATAGGGTCATAAAGAGAGCTTTTGGTACATTGGCCTTTATTAATCATTATTAATCAAAGTACTGAGTATAAGAGCTGGAATGTTATGATGAGGTTGTATAAGGCATTGGTGAGGCCGAATCTGAAGTATTGTGTTCCATTTTGGTCACCTAATTACAGGAAGGATAGTAATAAGGTTGAAAGAGTGCAGAGAAGGTTTACAAGGATGTTGCCGTGACTTGAGAAACTCAGTTACAGAGAAAGGTTGAATAGGTTAGGACTTTATTCCCTGGAGCGTAGAAGAATGAGGGGAGATTTGATAGAGGTACATAAAATTATGATGGGTATAGATAGAGTGAATGCAAGCAGGCTTTTTCCACTGAGGCAAGGGGAGAAAGAAACCAGAGGACATGGGTTAAGGGTGGGGGGTGATAGTTTAAAGGGAACATTAGAGGGGGCTTCTTCACACAGAGAGTGGTGGGAGTATGGAATGAGCTGCCAGACGAGGTGGTAAATGTGGGTTCTTTTTTTAACATTTAAGAATAAATTGGACAGATACATGGATGGGAGGTTTATGGAGGGATATGGTCCATGTGCGGGTCAGTGGGACTAGGCAGAAAATGGTTTGGCACAGCCAAGAAGGGCCAAAAGGCCTGTTTCTGTGCTGTAGTTTCTATGGTGCTATGGTTCTAAATTATGGAGGACACATTTCGCACGAAAAAAGACGCTCGCGTCTTGTTTACCCTGACACTACCATGACCATGAAGCCTTGTGTGGGCGGGTGAGTGCACATGCGTGACGTGCGGGAATTGCCGAGCTGCACAGATACACCAACGCACAAGTATAAATGCTCAAAATGCGCGTAGACCACTTGCGTAGGTTACGCCGTCCAGTTAATGCAGAAGTATAAACCACGCTTTACTCTGCCCTTCAAATTTAAAACACTTCTGTAAGATTGCTGCTCAGTCTCCTACTTTCCAGGGAGTAAAAACAGAGTGGTCATCCTCTCCCTAGAACTGAGGCCTTCTGGCCCTGACAACAGACTCGCAAATCGTCTCTGCACTCTTTCCACTTTACCCAAGCCTTTTGAAACATATAGCGGCAAGAACTATACTTTGTACCACAAACACAGTCTCACCAACGACTGATACAACGGTCCCATAGTGGTTAACACACGTCTTTACAGTTTGAATGACCCAGTTGCAATTCCCACCGCTGCCTGTAAGAGTTTGCAGGTTCTCACTGTGATCACATGGGTTTCCTCCAGATGATCTCGGGGGACCTAATGGGCAGCGCGGCTCACTGTATCTCAATAAAAAAATAAATAAAATAATTTCCCAAATCCAGCACTCAGTACCCTGACTGTTGAAGGACGACGTGGTAAACACATCTTCACTACCCCATGTTGCCGTATTGAGCGAACAGTGCACCCATACTCCACAATGCCCCCGTTCTGCGACAATCTCAGACCAATATTCAATGCAATATTCAAAATGAAACTGCAGAGCACCAGGAAAACCAAGGTAAAGTAAGGTTTGATGTTGATAGCATCCCTCAAGAATATGCAGTGAAGCTGGTAGAGAGAAGCCAGAAGAGCATTGCAAACAAAAAGAAGACCAGGAAAGCTAAATGGATTTCTGCGAAAGCTGAGCAGCGAAGAGAAGTGAAGGACATTGGAACAAATACCTCCAAATGAACACAACGTTCAAGAAGACAAAGGAGAGATAAGAAAACTTACTTAACAGACTGATGCAAAGAAGATGAAGAAACCAAAGAATTGGAAAAACAAGAGATCTATTCAAGAAGATTAGAGAAATCAAAGGAACATTTCATGCAAAAATAAGTATAGTAAAAGGCAAAGAAGGGGAGGCCCTTACAGAACCAGAAAATGTCAAAAAGAAATGGCAGGAATACACAGAAGAATTGTACAGAAAATATCCCAACAGCCAAGACACCAGCAATGACTCCCTCGACGATCCAGAGCCAGACATTCTGGAAAGTGAAGTCAAATGGGTGATAGAAAACATTGCCAATATAAAGGCAACAAACATCACAGTTGCTGGTGAACGCAGCAGGCCAGGCAGCATCTCTAGGGAGAGGTACAGTCGATGGTTCGGGCCGAGACCCTTCGTCAGGACCAGCATCTTTGATGTCTGTTGCTTGAATTTCCAGCGTCTGCAGAATTCCTCGTGTTTGCGCCAATAAAAAGGCTGCAGGATGTGACAGGAGTCCAGTTGAATTGTTTAAAACTTTAAAAGATGTTGCTGTAAAAGTGTTGTACGCAATTTGCCAGCAGATCTGATAATCCTAACAATGGCCTTTAGACTGGAAAATAAAAGTTTATATCCCAATTCCCAAGAAGGTCAATGTAAAGGATTGTTCAAATTACCGAACAATTTCACACGGTGGCAAGGTGACACTAAAGATCACGCAAGCAAGACTACAGCAACGTATGGAACGAGAACAACCAGATGTACAAGTTGGTTTTCGAAAAGGCAGAGGGACCAGAGACAAAATTGCTAACATATGCTGGATAATAGAGAAATCAGGAGAATTCCAGAAAAGTATTTATCTATGTTTTAATGATGAATCTAAAACCTTCAACAGTGTGGACCATAATAAACTATGGCAAATCCTTAAAGAAATGAGGATACCTGGGCATCTGATCTGCCTTATGAGAAACTTGTACGGAGATCAAGAAGCAACAGAACTGACCACGGAACAACAAACTGGTTCAAGATTGGGAAAGGAGTATGACAAGGCTGCATTCTGTCACCCTACTTATTTAATCTATATGCTGAACACATCATGAGGAATGTTGGTCTAGAGGACTCAAAATGTTGGAATCAAAATTACCAGACAAAAGATAAACAACTTCAGATATGCAGGTGATACTGTTCTAATGGCTGAAAGTGAGGAGGATCTGAGGAAGCTTCGAATGAAAGTGAAAGAAGAAAGCTGGCTCCTTGCTCAATATTAAGAAAACCAGGCAGTCCTATTAACTCCGTCGTATTAAGTGGAAAGGAAGTGGAAGCAGTGATGGATTTTGTCTTCCTCAGTTCAACAGTTTCTACATGGTAAATGCAGCTAGAAAATTAAACGGTGCTTACTCCTGGGGAGGGCAGCGATGGGAATTTAGAAAAAATACTGAAACGCAGACACATAACATTGTCTCCGAAGTCCGTAGAGTCAAGTCTATGGTATTTCTAGTTGTGATGTGTGGCTGTGAGAGCTGGACTGAACACAAAAGAATCGACGCCTTTCAACTTGGATGCTGGAGAAAAGTGTGAAGAGTTCGTTGGACAGCCAGAAGATCCAACAAGTCAATACTTGAAGAAACACTGCCAGACTGCTCACTAGGAGGCTTGAGAAGATGAAATATTTTGGCCACATCATGAGAAGACAGGATTCCTTGGAGAAGACTCTCATGTTAGGCAAAACAAGAAGGAGAGGATGACAGACACTACGATGGATAGATAATATTACTCAGACAATGGCTATGCCCTCGGGGGATCTTACAGAGGCAATTTCCAACAAGAAGACTCGGTGTGCAGTAACGCTGTTGTATTTGGCTGTATTCATGGGTTTTCATGTATGTTTTGAATGACGATTAAAGGAACATAAGTTGGACAATGATTGTATCATAAGCAAAATACAGAATAAATACAAATGTTTTCAGTCAATAACAGACTTGTAAATGTTGCATTTTGTCCCTCAGATAAATTGCTGATGCAGACAGGGAGAAACCATACTCCAAACATCTGTCCCCACAGCGCCCACTGGGACAGTCGTGTTGTGAGTGTTACTGGGACAGGCTGCTGGCCCAAGGTGGGTCTGTTTACTCCGCTGTTTAAACCCAGCCAGCTCAAACAAAAGGCAGCCACTGAGTCCCTGCAGCCCGTTGTGTCATAGAGAAAGATCGTGACTTGCTCTCAATATCCCCCCCCCCACCCCCTGCACACTGCACTTGCTGGTCAACACTTTACCGGTGTCCGCTACAAATGTATTGAAGCCTTCGTCCTCGCCACTTCAGAGGAGATAAACCCCCTGTTCTCCCTCTTCAATCCGTCGCCCTTGCAGCTCCTCTAACTCCATGGCGAGGAAGAGCGGCATTGAAGCAACAAGCTTGTTGGATCTTTCCCAAGAGTCAGTTTAGGAAACAAGTGGCGGGGTCTAGAGAGGGAACTCCTTAATGACAAACCCCATATTCCCATTGGTTGGTATGCTAAATTGGCATTTGCTGTCACCAATGAGAGACAAGTAA
This sequence comes from Mobula birostris, assembly GCF_030028105.1. Lineage (NCBI taxonomy): Eukaryota > Metazoa > Chordata > Chondrichthyes > Myliobatiformes > Myliobatidae > Mobula > Mobula birostris. The sequence continues at coordinate 31,769,097 of NC_092382.1, read as the reverse complement.
ATCTCACGTCACTTCACGGGAGATACCGGGCACGCGCAGCGTCAGCACGGGAGCGCGAGGGTGACGGCGCTCCGCCAGAGGGCGCGCGTGGGCAGTGGGAGGGGTGGTGAGCTGGAGCACGCGGTAGATGGGGAGACTGTCGAGTCAGTGACAGAGACCGCGGGAGCCTGGCCCTCGGTCCCGTACCGTGCTGGCCAGCTCACCGAATGAGTCATGGTCGATCCGCAACCCGCTGCGGTACAACACTAACTCATAAATATCCATGTATATACCTAATCAATGTAGTGTTTCTATTCAGTTCCACAATATAATTAATATGCAGAAGTTATATTGGCTTACACTAATTAAACTGTCAGAACTTTTCTAATCAACGCACCAAATGCATAAGTGGACCACTCGGCTTTCCGAAGCTGCTGCTGATCTGATTCAAACTTCCGTTACACATTCCCCCATGTTCATCTGGAAAACACTTCAACACCACTCTTTATAAAGAAACTGGGCTCTGAATGGAATCAAAGGCTTTACTTTCACTGGTCTGTGAGCAGAAAGAGTTCCTGACTCCCGTGATTAACACCGGTAAAAAAAACAGGAGAGTGAGAAGGGGAGTCGGGGGAGGGGGAGGGGAAACTGATGCTGCTTTTCATTACATGATGCCCTATCCACAGCTAATCCTTCCGCAGTCTCTCTGAACGTTGCATCTTCCTTAATATCAACGGCTTCATCATCTGACTCAACAGGCTGCTTCCCATCCCTCAACGACTGAGTTTAAACCGACTCCGGCAGCTGTAGCAGTCCTGGCTGCGTGGACATTCGTTCATCTCAAGTCAGATGTAACCTGTGCCTTTGCTACAGGGTCAGATGGGAACATTGCAAAACCTACTTCTGCTTGAGCACGGATTCTGACAATTTTTTGGTAAAAAAAAATAGTTTATGACGCCAGGGTATGTAAGTATTATTTATTGGTTGGCTGTTGCTAGTTAGGAATGAATGAAATGTGGTGCTGGGACATTTGGCTTCAAGAGGGTTTGCTCTTAGCAGAGGCTTGCACGACGATATACTTGAGGGCAAGTATATCATTGCAGCTTGCAATAGACGGGGGAATTAATGCCATGTTGCTGCAGTTCATGGTACGACACCCCGAGCTACCTGCCAGCCTTGTCATCATATGGGAGCTGAAACATGGGAGGATGAACCCTGGGCGCCCTCTCAAGACTATGGTCAACACGGTCCTAGAAGACAGCGGCACGGCTAATGTAGGTGAACTGAACACACTGATGAGGCAGACGGAGCAGTGGGGAGTCCGTCATCGTGCCTGACGCCGGCCCCCTAGGCCTGAGTCGATGTAGTAGTAGTCATGGTAATTCCACATTTCTGTTATCACTACAGCAGGAAACAACTGCGGCGTCTAATAGAGGGAAGAAATTCTAAACGCATTTCACAGACAAAGCAAGGAAAAATCGGAAGTGACAAGTTTGAAATGAGCAAACAATATGAGGGAATGTGCGTGGCTTCACAGAGCTGATGCCGACAGCATATTAGCAGATCTGGAATGATTGCAACTGACATAACTGGCACATCTAGGTTTATTTAGTCTCATTCCAGCTATTTCCTATTTTCCTTGGTACAGAAGTGCAATGTCTAAAGGACCAATGTTAGAGTAAATGAGACTCACCAAACTTTCTCCTGGCTGAATTAATGGAAACTTCGAGTCAGAAGGGTTCTCTCCAGTTGATGATCTCAGTCCTCGGGCTGGTTCCATTCTTGCTGTTCCCTCATCTTCAGTTGTGGTTCGCTTCCAGTCGTGGGCTTTTCTTCCAATAAACCTCTCACCGCAGGTCTAAATTTAACCAGACAGATAATGAAATATGTTACTAACACAAACAAGAACAAAGCATTAACCTGAAATTTAAATCTTAATACAGATATGATCTGAGTGAAGAAATCTGGAACTGTCCCTCACACTTTACATAGCCTGTCTTGGATACAAAAGAACAGACAGAAAATTCTGGAGGAACCCATCAGGCCAGGCAACATGTGCACGTTGACTCTACTCTCTTCCATTAATGCTGCCTGGTCTGCTGAGTTCTTCCAGCATTTTGTGTGTGTTGCTTGAATTTCCAGCATCTGAAGATCTTCTCTTGTTTGTGATGGGATACAAAGAAGTCATCGTTCAGTCATGTTATAAGATACAAGTTATAATACATAGGAGTAGAATTAGGTGATTCGGTCATTCCAGTCTGCTCCATAATCAATCATGGAGAATTCTTTTTCCAAAACCATATTCTTGCTTCCCTGCTATAACACTCGACCTATTTAGCAATCCAGAACATGAATATACCGAACGATAGCCTCCACCACCCTCTGTGGCATCAAATTCTACAGATGAACCAACCTTTGGCTGAAGTAATTGCTCTCACCTCAGTTTTAAAGTGAAGTCTGTTTATTCTGAGGCAGCACTCTCAGATCCCAGACTCTCCGTCTAATCAAGACACCCTCTCCATTCCCACTGCATCCAGACTTGCTGTTATTCAGTTGGTGTAAATAATCACCCCTGGCCCTAACTTCCACCCCCCCCCCCCACCACCACCAAACCCCAACCACCATCCCTCTGAACTCCACTGAACAGCAGGCCCGGGGTCATCAAAAGCTCCGCCTACATAAAGCTTATCATTGCTCAGATTATTCTTGTGAACCTTGGTAGCAACAACGTTACTGAATACATTTCCAGGAAAACAGGACAATTGGCCCCAGGACAATGTACTGGGAAAAGCTCTGGTTTCTTTACTCTCCTATCAACTCTCACGAAACGAGTGCTGGGACACTGGTCCATTCGCAGGAGATTTAAAATGTTCCAGGGTGAATGTAACACACAGAAACTGGAATCACGAGAAACACTCAGCAGGTAAGGAACAGCTGTGGGGAGAGGAAAAAAAGTTAGCAATTTGGTTTCCAAACCTTTCATCAGAATGGATTCAAACATCATCCAGTTTTTAGTGGAAAATCTTGGGTTGTTCTCCATGGAGTGGTAGGGACTGAGGGAAGATCGGATGGAGGTTTATAAGATTATGAAAGACATAGATAGAGTAGACGGGGAGTATTGTTTCACTGTTTAGAAATGTCTAATACCAGAGGACATGCAATGAAGGTGTGAGGGAGTAGTTGCAAAGGAAATGTTAGGGTAAGTTGTTCTACTCAGAGAGGTGTGGATGCCTGGAATCCGCTGTCTGTTATGGTGGTGGAAGCCAACACATTGGAAGCTATTAAGAGATGTTTAGGTAGGCACATGGGTGTGAGGAAGATTGAGAGGATATTGACATTGTGTAGGTAGGTGTCATTATTTTTTTTGGGGGGGGGTTGATTTACTTTTTATCTGGTTTGGCACACCATTGTGGCGGATGCACCTGTTCCTGTGATGTACTGTTCCATTTTCTGTTCTATCTTCAGCATCTTGAGTTTCTCTTTGACACCCACCAGCAGATAGACAGGTGACAGTGAGGGGTAATTTGCAAATGTGAATTGAATTCTGAAACCACGGTCTATTTTTACTGGTGCAAACACAAAACAGTGCATTTAATCACAGCCACTCCCTTTGAGGGATGGAATGTGAACTCATTCTCTGCTTTGTGTCCAAAGGAACTTCAGAACCAAACATCTGAGCACAGAACAGAAATACTCGCTCAACATCTCATAAACCCGGACAACTTGATCCCCTGATTCTTTTTATCTGGGTGAACACATGTGTGATATCCCAGGATCCAACCTCAGTGGGTCAAAGCCCTCACCGAGAGCCTCGCACATCTTTTCCACATCTCACACAGAGTGTTTCCACATCTCACACTCAGAAACTCACGCTACAATATCCAATCCCCGGAGACGTCTGCTTCACCGCGGAAGGAGGGACATCCAGCCGCATCTGTAAAAGCACCAACGTAGACCGAAGCCCAAACACTGCCAGTTCCATATTCCTGGAGCCCCCATCGCAGTATTATATCTCAAGCACCAACCCTCCCAGGGCTCTTTGCTGGCGGTAATATGTGGCAGTGTCTCAGCTAATCCCAGTTCTAAAATTTACCCTCCGACATCAACCCATGACAGAACTGGAGCCTGATGATCCTTTGTCTGGACGGGGATCAGACGGGAAACATAGGCCTTGGGTTACAAAGAGGGTTTTGATACATTTCAACTCAGTTACATTGAGCACATTTGCTCATTATTTTATTCTTGAGTGCAGTATAGCCCAGCTCAATTAGCTGGCACTTTCCCCGTAGTGTAACAGGAACAAAGTGTTTTAAATATAAAATTGAAAATATAGCACTGGAAACAGTACTGGAGATTTTTCTGTTCTTTCGATGCCCAAAACACTGACTAACTGCAAGATGTTTGACACACTGAACAGAATTGCACAAATGCAATCCTTACAATCATTAGTTGTTTCTTCATTCCAACACAGACATCATCCATCCGGCACAGTTAATGCTCAAAGCATCCTCGTATCAGCACCGGCTGCTGAGGCCACTCTCTCTCCGCTGAGAGTCAGTAACCAGAGAGCAATAAAGATGTTCAACTCTCCTTGCAGCTCTGGTGAGCTGTTGCTCTGGCGACGGAGGAAGTGGCTCGCAAAGGTAACCGAGAAAGGAAATAACACACGCAATGTGACATGATCTGAGTTTCATTCTAGCAAAGATGAACTGAACATTCAGCCATTTTGTAACGATGAAACTAAAATTCCAGCGGTTGTATTGACCCTGTCGAGGTGCATTCAGCTAATCTCCTGCTAGTTCCAACTCTGCAGAACTTCCAGCTGCGCAGACGCTGGTCCAAAATAAAAGCACGTTGTTGGATACGATCCGTCTGCAACAGATGTCGATTATGTGTAGATGTTTCAACTGAGATTCAGAGAGCCCTTACAGCACAGGCAGGACTATTAACCCATCCAGTCTGTGCCATGTTCGGTGTGGTCCAATCCCCCTGCACCCAGACCATAGCCCTCTATACCTCCCTCATCCATGCACCTACCCAAACATCTCTCAAATACTACAATTCAACCTTCATTGCTCATTCGGCTGGGAGCTGTTTCCGCATTCGCACCACCCTCTGAATGAAGTAGTTCCCCCTCAGATTCCCCTTAAATGTGTCACTTTTTGCCCTAAATCCATGACCTCAACCGACCTGATGGGCAAACGCCTACCTGCATTCATGCTATTTATACTACAATACTTTTGTATATCTCCAGCAGGGGCTTCCAACCTGGGATCTCTTTAAGACACTGTCTGACTCTTCTGCTACCTTAAAGTAATTATGGATCTGTGTTCCAATGTCAATTTGTTTTGTCCCACATCCCAGACCTCCTACCACTCAATCAGTAAATCATAGCCTCGTTTTCCCTGCCAAAATGTAACACCCCTCACTTATCTGTATTAAATTCCATCTGATAGTTTTCAATCCAATTTCCCAGTTCCACACAACTCTGTTTCCCAAGAGACTTCAATCATTCCAAAGCAATGTGCTAAAAAGCTAGAAATGAAATAAAACCTCAACAGGTAATCAGTCGAAAGATAATTTTTCCGGTCTACCACCCTGTGTTGGAATGGCTTTGAACAATTTCTGATTTGATTTCAGGTCTCCAGCATCTTGAGTGTTTTTTTAATTTCCAGCTGCTCACAGGCAGGTGAGAATAAGTAGGAATTTCCAAACACGGAGAGAATACTGAACCCGATGTAGATAACCAACAATGAAAACACTGGATAACTCATTCCAGGTTCTCATTCGCTCTGTGTATTGAGATTAACTCTCAGGTCCCTTCGATCAAACTCCCAACCCTGGGCAACGAACCCTGGTGTATGTGGCTAGGCATCAAGGGCTTTACAGAATAAATAAGGGGAAAATATCCTTAACCGTACTAGTAACGTTCCCTCCCTGGTGCTCTAAACATTCTTCGAGGCACAACACAAACCAGACACGAAAATTACTCCCTGTGAGCTGAGCAGTCAATGTCTGTAATAGCAGACGTAATACGGACTCTGCAGGGGTGCCGGGCCAGAAGACATCCAGGCTGAGCTCGCATACAGTCTGCACATCAGCGCATTGATGTCTTCACAGCCATCGCCAACACTTCACTCATCCAGGCTGCTGTTCCCTCATGCTTCAAATCAGCCACCATCATCCCTGTACCAAAGAGCTCTCCACACTCAGAACAAAACGACTACTGCCCAGTGGACTTGACGCCCATCAGCATTAAGTGCTTTGAACGCCTGATAACGGCACATATCAAAAACTCCGATCCTTGCTCACTGGGCACTCACCAATAAACTTACCGACAGAATCTCTCCAGGGCAGATGCCATAACGTTTGTCATTCCTCTTGGCCTGACACACATAGAAAACAGGGACACTTGTGTCAGAATGCTGTTTCTGAATTTCAGTTCGGCATGTGACACCATTGTCCCACAGACTTTGGTGAACAAATTACTTCTCAGCCATCTAATTACACCACTGCGCAACTGGATGCTAGGCTTCCCAGCCACCAGACCGCAGACAGTCAGATTGCACAACCGCTCGTCCCTTCCCATTATCCTGAACTCGGCTGTGAGCTGAGCCCATTGTGTACACTCTGCTCACACGTGTCTGTTTAGCCAAACACCCAATAGCCACATTGAAAAATAAAATCACCGATGGCACTGTGCAATGAGGCTCATCAGTAACAATAACGATATGTCAGACAGAGAAAACAGTCACATAACCTCTTTCCCAATGTCAGCAAGACAAAGGAGATGGTTATCGACTTCATTCTCCCTCTTGATTTTATAAACATACAATGTCACCCAAATTCTCCTGTGCTCCGTGGAATGAAGATCCAGCTCGGCCAGCCTCTCCCTATAACTAGGCCCTCTAGTCCAGGTAGCATCCTCAATAATCTCTTCTGCACCCTCTCCAGATTGATAATATCTGTCCTACAATAGGGTGAACACAACTGTACAGATTGCTTGGTGTATCCTCACTAGCTATTTATATAACTGCAATATAATGTCTGTAATCCAAAACTCAATACCTGACTGATGAAGGCCAGCATGATTAAAGCCTTCTTTTCCACCCTCTATACTTGCACATCCGCTTTCAGAGAACTTTACCCTTGTAATCCCAGCTCGCTCTGTTCCACAACACTCGGTGACCCTCCATTCAGCATAACAGGACCACGATGGTTTCATTGTCCAAAATGCACCATCTTTTACTTGTCCAAGTTGAAAACCATTTGCAATTTCTCAGTCTATCTCCATAACTGACTAACATCTCTTTGAAATGCATTATAACATGTTGCAATATCAACAAGACTCCCTAACTTAGTAGCAGACTTGCTAACCGTGCCATGTACATTCATAAACAAGTCAATGTCATGAGTAATGTATCTCAATACCGACACACGCTTCATCGTCGTCACAAGCCTTCATTCACTAAATCCATCATCAGTTATCATCCTGTGTTCTCTGACATCGAGCCGGGTCAAAATTGTTATCTCTTTCTAAAACATCAAAATACTTGGCAGGCTAGGTTCCACTGGTTGGTATAATTGGTGATTTCCCCACAACCAAAGTCCAAACTCTCCGATCACCCTTTTCGCTTCAATCTGAGGAAATTCCAACCCAGCTGACCAACCTAGAGTAGAGCCCGTATACCGCCAGTTCTATAATCTCAGAGACTCCATTCCAATGTTGTAACCCGCACAGACTACCCTGGGACGCTTTGCTGCCGGCGATGTGCCGTGATTTCCCTGATGCACAAATTAAGATGGAACGGGTACCTAACGACGCTCTTCCTGGGCCGGGGCTCAGGCTGGTTCACCGGTCTGTAGATTGTGAGAGGATGCGGATGCACCCACTTATCCCCAGCAGCTAACTGGAGCTCATTTGTTCTCTATCTTATTCCTGAGTGGGATCCTGCTCAGCACGGTGGCTGCTATGTCTTCCTCAGGGTAGCTGGAACGAAATGCTTTCAATGTAACATTGTAAAATATAAGATATTGGGAAGTCAGGCTACATCTGTGAATGGAGAAATGGCGGAAGACCCAGTTTGAGATCTGGGGCCGTCCAAGATGCTGAAGATCTGCTGAGCGACTCCAGTATTTTCTCTTCTTTCTTTACATTTCCTGCAACAATAGTATTTTCTCTCTATTTTAACGCACGGATATTAAAATTGCAAAATGCTTGGGACACCCCAAAACTGTTCAACAGGTTTGTGGAAATTCAATCACCACCCCCACCAATTGGTTGGATATCAGTTCATTCCGACCCTGCTGTAATACATTCCATACAGTCAATGCTCACAGCATCCTTTCCTCCCACTATCATTACTGACACACCCATCACACTTCTCACAAGCCTCTATTTGCTCAATCCATCTTCAATCATCGCCCTCCGCTTACTGTCATCGAGCTCGGTCAAAATAGTTATGTATTTGTAAAACTAAAAAATGTTTGACAGACCTGACATCTCACTGGCTGGGGTAGTCAGTGATTTCCCCACAACCAACGTCCAATTGCCCCGATCTTCAGCGTCACTGCAGACTGTAGGCATTTCAATTCCAGCTGTAGAATTACCAATATACTGTCCGTTCCACATTCTCAGAGACTCCATCCCAATATTATAACCTGCACAAGCACTGCCCACTGACGCTTTGGCATCAGCGATTTGCCGTGGTGTTGCTGGCAGTTCCGATTCACAAACTAAGGAGAAATGAACCTGATGGTCCATCTTACTTTAAGACTCTTGCAAAAGTACATTGTCTTTTTTCCTTTCTCTCTGTTTTACTGCACAGATATTGTCTGACTGCAAAACGTTTGGGGATCCCAAAACTGTTCAACGGAATAGTGTAATGCCAGACCCACCCCCACCGATTTGTTAGTTCTCAGTTCATTCCTACTCTTGTGTAATACATCCCATACAGTCAATGCTCACAGCATCGTTTCCTCCCACTATCATTCTGTTGCAGTTGCTCCTGAGGGCACTGTCTCTACGCTAAGAAGCGGTGACCACAGAGTGATAAAAATGTGCAGCACTTCTTGCAGCTCCGCAGGGCTGTTACCCTGGAAACGGAGGAAGTGGCTCGCCAAAAATAATCGAGAAAGGAAACAACAAACTCAATATAATATGCTCTGAGTTTCAATTGTGACAAAAGTTAGCACTGCAGCCATTTTGTAACAGTGAAACTAGAATTTATTGACTTAATGGTTGTGTTTACCCTGCCTCGTGCTGTGTTCAATTAAACATGTCGAGGAACCAACTAGAGAGCAGGCTATTCTGGACTGGGTTTTGAGCAATGAGGAAGGGTTAATTAGCAATCTTGTCGTGAGAGGCCCCTTGGGTAAGAGTGACCATAATATGGTGGAATTCTTCATTAAGATGGAGAGTGACATAGTTAATTCAGAAACAAAGGTTCTGAACTTAAAGAGGGGTAACTTTGAAGGTATGAGACATGAATTAGCTAAGATAGACTAGCAAATGACACTTAAAGGATTGACAGTGGATATGCAATGGCAAGCATTTAAAGGTTGCATGGATGAACTACAACAATTGTTCATCCCAGTTTGGCAAAAGAATAAATCAAGGAAGGTAGTGCACCCGTGGCTGACAAGAGAAATTAGGGTTAGTATCAATTCCAAAGAAGAAGCATACAAATTAGCCAGAGAAAGTGGCTCACCTGAGGACTGGGAGAAATTTAGAGTTCAGCAGAGGAGGACAAAGGGCTTAATTAGGAAAGGGAAAAAAGATTATGAGAGAAAACTGGCAGGGAACATAAAAACGGACTGTAAAAGCTTTTATAGATATGTAAAAAGGAAAAGACTGGTAAAGACAAATGTAGGTCCCCTGCAGACAGAAACAGGTGAATTGATTATGGGGAGCAAGGACATGGCAGACCAATTGAGTAATTACTTTGGTTCTGTCTTCACTAATGAGGACATAAATAATCTTCCAGAAATAGTAGGGGACAGAGGGTCCAGTGAGATGGAGGAACTGAGCGAAATACGTGTTAGTCGGGATGTGGTGTTAGGTAAATTGAAGGGATTGAAGGCAAATAAATCCCCAGGGCCAGATGGTCTGCATCCTAGAGTGCTTAAGGAAGTAGCCCAAGAAATAGTGGATGCATTAGTGATAATTTTTCAAAACTCATTAGATTCTGGACTAGTTCCTGAGGATTGGAGGGTGGCTAATGTAACTCCACTTTTTGAAAAAGGAGGGAGAGAGAAACCGGGGAATTATAGACCGGTTAGCCTAACGTCGGTGGTGGGGAAACTGCTGGAGTCAGTTATCAAGGATGTGATAACAGCACATTTGGAAAGCGGTGAAATGATCGGACAAAGTCAGCATGGATTTGTGAAGGGAAAATCATGTCTGACGAATCTCATAGAATTTTTTGAGGATGTAACTAGTAGAGTGGATAGGGGAGAACCAGTGGATGTGGTATATTTGGATTTTCAGAAGGCTTTTGACAAGGTCCCACACAGGAGATTAGTGTGCAAACTTAAAGCACACAGTATTCGGGGTAAGGTATTGGTGTGGGTGGAGAATTGGTTAGCAGACAGGAAGCAAAGAGTGGGAATAAACGGGACCTTTTCAGAATGGCAGGCGGTGACTAGTGGGGTACCGCAAGGCTCAGTGCTGGGACCCCAGTTGTTTACAATATATATTAATGACTTGGATGAGGGAATTAAATGCAGCATCTCCAAGTTTGCGAATGACATGAAGCTGGGTGGCAGTGTTAGCTGTGAGGAGGATGCTAAGAGGATGCAGGGTGACTTGGATAGGTTGGGTGAGTTCATGGCAGATGCAATTTAATGTGGATAAATGTGAAGTTATCCACTTTGGTGGCAAAAATAGGAAAACAGATTATTATCTGAATGGTGGCCAATTAGGAAAAAGGGAGGTGCAAGGAGACCTGGGTGTCATTATACACCAGTCATTGAAAGTGGGCATGCAGGTACAGCAGGCGGTGAAAAAGGCGAATGGTATGCTGGCATTTATAGCGAGAGGATTCGAGTACAGGAGCAGGGAGATACTACTGCAGTTGTACAAGGCCTTGGTGAGACCACACCTGGAGTATTGTGTGCAGTTTTGGTCCCCTAATCTGAGGAAAGACATCCTTGCCGTAGAGGGAGTGCAAAGAAGGTTCACCAGATTGATTCCTGGGATGGCAGGAATTTCATATGAAGAAAGACTGGATGAACTGGGCTTGTACTCGTTGGAATTTAGAAGATTGAGGGGGGATCTGATTGAAACGTATAAGATCCTAAAGGGATTGGACAGGCTAGATGCAGGAAGATTGTTCCCGACGTTGGGGAAGTCCAGAACGAGGGGCCACAGTTTGAGGATAGAGGGGAAGCCTTTTAGGACCGAGATTAGGAAAAACTTCTTCACACAGAGAGTGGTGAATCTGTGGAATTCTCTGCCACAGGAAACAGTTGAGGCCAGTTCATTGGCTATATTTAAGAGGGAGTTAGATATGGCTCTTGTGGCTACGGGGGTCAGGGGGTATGGAGGGAAGGCTGGGGCAGGGTTCTGAGTTGGATGATCAGCCATGATCATAATAAATGGTGGTGCAGGCTCGAAGGGCCGAATGGCCTACTCCTGCACCTATTTTCTATGTTTCTATGTTAAACATCAATTAACCGAACAAAACACAGCTCCTTGTAAGCTCAGTGAGGTAAAAATGCAGTACAATACTTCAGAATGAGACATGGCTTAGAAGAAAGATGGTTGACATATATCAGTGACGTGGTGAGATACAGGCTGGACAGATTTTGAATAAAATGGCACGGAATGGTCAAATAGAACTAGCTGGGAGAAGGGATCAATGACAATCACTGATGGTCCTCCAGCTTTACACAGATACTGAATTAATAGTACATACTATATATATATAATCCTAAAATGTCAAAGCTATAGCAAACAACAAGAACGTTCGCATGCACCCTTTGCCCCTGAACGCACCACAGAAAGTATCCCATCCGGATACTTCACAACTTCCTACGGCTACTGCTCTGCGTTTGACTGCAGGAAGGAGCAGATAACTGTGGTCACAGCTGAGCGCGCCACAGAAACTAGCCTCCTTTCCATGGACTCTCTATATACTTCCCGCTGCCTCAGTGAATCAGGAAACATAATCGAAGATTCCCAGAACCCTAGACATTCTCAATTTCAACCACCCATCGGATTGAAGATTGAAAGGAAACAGAAAGCACACCACCAGGCTGAAGGACGGCTTCCATTCCATTGTAATGAGTCAACTGAATATTTCTCAGCACGGTACGATGTAACTCCATGTGAATCTGCATCATATGTTTACCTGTAGTACACTTTCTCTGTACCCATAAAGCTCTGTTAAACTCTGTTAATGTTTTACCTAATATACTAGGGGTGACTGATAAGTTCGTGTGGTCTAAGGTAGAAGGAAATGAATTATTAACTTCAAACTTTCTGCATAATCACTCAAAGAGTTGACCTGCACATGCCTGTAACGAGAGCTGTATAACTCATCCCCGTCTACCCTAGGCCACGAACTTATCAATCAAACATGCTGTCGGCACTTTCTGGAGGTCCAAGATCCGTATGCTCCACGACCAACAGTCTAAGTGTGTAAAATAGGAGGGGGCTATGTTGAAAAATTAAAGTGCTAAGTTTTCTAAAATTGTCTCCTCCTATCTTAGGCCACGAACTTATCAATCACGCCTGGTGCTCTTGTATTGATCAGTGTGGGTGGTATGCAAGACAAGATTTTCACCGTACGGCGGTATATGACAATAATAAACCATTCCCCATTTAATTGTGTGGAAATATTACACAGACTAAGCTTCAGCTCTGGAACTTCGGGAGGGCGATTTCACCGAAGTGTACAAATTTTTGAGGAAGAGACAAATGGAAAAGGCCTAATTATCGCATGAAAACGGTTATATACTCGGAAATGTTCGCTGCGCTTCGGCGGGTCGTAACTGTGGAATGGAGTCAAGAAAAAAATTGCCCACACAAAAAGAGGGAACGTCACAAATTCGATCTCACTGCCCTGTCTGAACTGACGAAAGATAAAACTACTCATAGACACGGAGCAGTGTCCCGCAAATGCGATTACTCCGTTTAACCTCCGGCTGCAAGAACACAACAGGCCGAATGGCCGCTTCCCGTGCCCTGAATTATCTAAAACAGTTATTGACCCCAGGCATCGTACCAGGCGAAGTTTGGATCTGATACCGCGCGGGGTGATGGAGGTACAACTCAACGGATGAGTGCAGTCCCGGCATCAGCACCTTACCCTTTCTTCGGGCTAAAGCAGCAGGGACTGAGCGACGGCTCATCTCAGACGGTTCGGTGTGAAGGCCACACAGCCCGGATCGACCCCGGCAGGTTCTCTCCGGGAACCCAGACCGATCCCCAGTTCGGGTGAGTTAACGGGATTCGAACATGCCCGCTCGGAACGGCCTCAAATCCTCACCGATGGGAACTTGATGTACTAACCTCGCAGACAACAATCCTTCCCCCGTCTCCCCGCGACGTTCCGCTTCAACACAGAACGGAAAGGCAGCCACCCAACATCCGAAACTGAGCATGCGCAATGTGAGCTCCGCGTCTTCAGAGCCGGGGCGGGGGTTTTGTAGGCAGAGCAAAGAGGTTAGAAGGGACAGCATAGACCATAGACCATAGAGCATAGGGTCGTTCAAAAATTTAAAAAAAAATAATAATAGCAGTAAACCGATCCCCCATTTTAATTTTGTGGAAATATTAGACAACCTTGTTTGTAGCTTTGAAAAGTGTACACATTTTTGAGACACACAGATCAATGGAAAAGGCTTAATTATCCCATACATACTGTCGTACATTGGAGAACATTAGATGCACCGCAGCTCGTAACATTGAAATGAGTCAAGAAAAAAAAAATGCCCACCCACAGCGAAAGGACGTGAGAGATCTGGATCTCATAGCCTTGTCTGAACGGAAGAAAGATTGAAATGCACAACCACGAGAAACGAACCCGCAGATGCCGCAGATCTGCGGTAAAATGAGAAAATGGAGCGGGATCGAGTGACGTGCTGAAGGTCTCCCTCCTAAACCGGTGAGTCTGCTCCTCACCCCTCATACGCTGCATGACCCACCTGCCGCATTTTCCACATTATTTCATATTTACACCAGTTACATTTTTAAATTATTCCTCCGTACCTTTTCCCTTTCTCCTTCCTTAGGGCATTGATTTATGGGTTCAGTCCCCATACCAGTCCACCATACAGTTTACACCCAGACAGGAAATGTGCAGGTTCCAATCAAATCAGTCCAATGTTTACAAACACTAACTTCTAATCGCATTCCCCCGGGCTCACTGGACAGTGAAAGTTTACCTTCACCAAGTGAGACACAGCAGGAGGTGGCCATTCAGCCCATCGAGCGATCAACAAGATGGCGACTGCGCTCCCATCTCAGCCACATGTTTCTGTCCAATCCTCATTTCCTCGATCCCTTCGGTCTCCACACATCTGCCGGCCTCTGTTTTATGTGAGGATGATCATGAACCTTTACTGCCTTCTGTGGTGGGGATTTACACTCACTCACCATCCTCGAAGTGGAGACATTTCCCTTCATCTCAGTCCCGGACAGCCCCTTTTTCCATTGGTTCAACCGCTAATGATGCTGTGCATTTCAATGTGTTCACTCCTTCATCCTCGGTTCTCTAAATTAAAGGCTTATCGCGCTTGATCTTTCTTCACATGATGACCCGACCACTCCAGGGATCAGTCTGGCGAATCTTCAGTGCATTCCCTATCACAAATACTCTCTAACCTCTTTGTTAATCCTCTATAAAATGAAAACTTACAAAATTCTTGAGAAACTCGGCAGGTCAGGTAGTACCTACGGAAAAGAGTAAACAGATACATTTCGGACCGAGCCCCTTCTTTAGGACTCAGACTGAAGAGGGGAGATGCCTAAATTAAAAGGTAGTGGGTGCGCAAAGAGGCCTTCTGGAAGGGGATAAGGAAAATCAGGTGGGTGGGAAAGTGCTGGAGAAGAAAGAATCTGAAAGGAGAAGAGAATGGACAATAGGAGAAAGTGATGGAGAAGGGGGCCCAGGGCTTACAAACAATCAAGTTTAGGAACAATTCTTAAAGTCTTAAGATTCAGATGGCAAAGTAAAACAGATGATGGGAGAGAGATTTGTAATCCACATAGAGGTACGCAGAGAGAAGGCGATACGAAGAATCACAGGTTCCACGCTGGTAAGTGAAATAACAATCGTTGAAGATCTTGTCCGTTGAATCGTTCCGAAATCTACTTAGAGAAATCACCAGGTGACAGTCACAAGAGTATCGTCTTCACTTAACACCCTGATTCCAGGTAAAGAGCCAACAAAAGTGATACCACAGGTTACTCCAGGAAATCCACACAAATGGATTATACGAAGAGACAGTCACACATCAATTGTGCACTGCGTGCCGATAATCAATCCAATCTTTTGGGCATCAGAGAGTTCCAAACCATAGCAGTGACAAGCTGAAGTTCCAACAGTCAGTCAGTGTCTGTCTCTGTCTCTGTCTCTGTCTCTCTGTCTCTCTGTCTCTCTCTCTCTCTCTCTCTCTGTCTCTCTCTGTCTCTCTGTCTCTCTGTCTCTCTCTCTCTCTCTCTCTCTCTCTCTCTCTCTCTCTCTCTCTCTCTCTCTCGTCCGCAGCCGGCTGCTGCAGCCTGTGACTGACGTCATAGTCCCGCCTTACTCAGGCGCTCTTAAAGTAACACTCACAGTACTCTGGTAACAGGAGAATGTGACGGGGGGAGGAGTGCAGAGGGTATTAGTAGGAGGCGAGAAGAAGTAAAAGGTCAGAGTGTAGAATAGGGAAAGGGGAGAGGTTAAAATTTTGATCATCGGAAGGAGAAATCAGTATTTCTCCCGTTGGGGTCATCTACTGTATCCGTTGCTCCTGGTGTGGCCTCCTGTGTATCAGTGAAACCCGACGTAGACTGGAGACTGCTTCGTCAAAAAAAGAGGGATCTCCCTGTGGCCACCCATTTTAATTCCACTTCCCATTCCCATTCCGACATGTCAGTCCATGACCTCCTCTGCTGCCGCGATGGGGGCGGACTCAGGTTGAAGGAACAACACTTCATACTGTATTCCGTTTGGGCAGTCTTCAAGCTGTCGCCATGAACTTCGAGTTTTCGAATTTCCGGTAACTGCCCACCCCCTCCCTCACCATTCCCCATTATCTGTTTACCTGCCCATAACCTCCCTCTGGTGCTCCTCCCCCTTCATTTCTATCCATGGTTTCTACCCCTCTCATATCAGATTACCCCTTCCCCAGCCCTTTATCTCTTTCACCAATCAACTTTCTAGATCTTTGCTTCACCAATCGCCTGCGACCTTGTACTACTTCCTCCACTCCCCCACCATTATTTATTCTGACTTCTCTCCTTCCATTTCAGTCCTGAAGAACGGCCTCAGCCTGAATCGTCAACGGTTGACTATTGCCCAGAGATGCCGCCTGACCTACTTAGTTTCTCCAACACGCTGTGTCTGTTGCTTTCGGAAAAAAAATACTAATAAACATCCAACTAAACTAATCTTTTTTGCCTACACAGTGTCTATATTCTTCCATTTCCTTCACTTCAATCTGCCTGTGTAACTGGTTCTTCAAGGCCTCTAATGTATCTGCATCTACCATTACCCAAACAGCACATTCCAGCTACTCACAGTTCTCTGTGTGGAAGAGCTTCTCCCTCACATCGCTTTTAAAATCACCCGTTTTCACCTCAAATGCATGGTCTCTTGTTTAAGACATCTCAAACCTGGGAAAAAGATACTGTCTGTCTCCTCTATCTATAAGTATCCTACTCCTACATTCCTTCTGCGAGTATAGCAACAGCCTGCAGGGCTCCAGAGGAAAAAAAAATGGGTTTGTCCAAACTCTCGTTATAGCTCAAGTCCTCTAATCCGGAGAATATCCTGGCAAAACTCTTCTGCACCCTCTCCTAAGCCCCTACATCCTTCCTAGAATGGGGTGACCAGAAGTGTATGAAATACTCCAGCTGAGGCCGAATACTGCTTTATAAAGCTGCAACATAACTTCCTGACTTTGGAACTCAATGCTTTGACTAATAAAGGTAAGCATACCATTTGCCTTCTTAGCCACTCTATCAATCTGTGTGGCCACTTTCAGGGAGCGATGAACTTAGACTCCAAGATGCTTCTGATCATCGACATTATCCAGGATCTTTCATTTAACAGTGTACTGTCCCTTTAATTTCGACCTGCTGAGTTGCCAACATGATCATTATTAATCAAATTTCTCTGAGTTGTCTCATGTCATGTTGAATTTATTGCCAAGTGCACAAGTACGGGAAGGTACAGGGACAGAGAAACACTGACTTGCAGCAGCAGCACAGGAAACTACATGCAGATAACACACAGAACATCAATTATACAATTTTCTGTCATTAATAATATAGAAATATAGGCTTTATGTCATTAACAATCCACAAATATGAATTTTTATTTCATTAGCTGAGTACAAATACACATTTTATGTCATGATTAATATATAAATATGCATTTTGTGTCAACAACAGACTTGGAAATGCTGAATTTTGTCCCTCAGCCAAATTGTTGACACAGTTTGGGAACAACTGGTCTCCAAGCACCGGTCCTTAAGTTACAACACACACACTGGGACATCCTGCAGGCCCAAGAACTGTCTGGTTATACCTTCTCCTTAAACACACAGACAGCAGGAACAGGACCAGGCCACTCGGCCACTCCAGTCCGTCCTGTCATTCAATAAAATGTGGGGCCGATCTACCCGTGTTCTCCAAAACCACTCCAATCCACTTTGCCCGGATTTTTGGCCCCACTTGCAGGTCAGTAGTTTGCCAGTATTTGCCCCCAGTGTGGTAAATCCCTCTGCTCGCCACCACCATGGACTCAGACATTTCCACAGATGAGCCCCTCCTGTCCCCGCCGGGACAAACATCCTGTCCGCCCCCTCTCACACCACCTTCATCCCCGCTCTCCCTCCTTCTGTTGGGATCCCTCCGTCCCCAGGGAGTGATGTTGGAATCCTTTGTGGAAATGAGGAATGGGCTGGCAAATTTGGACAAAGTGCTGACGGTTCTGGAGCTCGGTATGTTAAAACAGCACAGTGAACTGAAAATCGCATTGAAGCATTGTAGCTGTAACAATATTATATAACATAGACACAGAAGATAGAATAGTATAGCACAGGGACAGACCCTTCGGGCAACAATGTACACAACTCTCTGGAAGGCAGGTAAAGTAGTAATCAAATGGCCATCTATAGTAATCCATTATGCATTCAATATATCCATATTCTTCTATTTTCCTCACATTCATGTGCTGATCTAAGAGTCTCTTAAAAATTCTTATTGTATCCGCTTCTACCATCACAAAAGCGTTCATTCTTGGCGCCCCCAGATTGTGTAAACGTACTTGTCTTTTACACAGACGTTGCCTTTCTTCTCTGGACTCGCTCCCTCTCACATTAACTACATATTCTATGGTATTATATATTTCAGCCACTCAACAAAGATCCTGTCTACCTACTCTATTTATGCCTCTCATGGTCTTATAACCCTCTATCAAATTTCACCTCACACTCTCCCGCTCCAGAGAAAACCACTCAAGTTTGTACAACCACATGCCCTACAATCTGGGCAATATCCTTGTAAACCTCTTCTGCATTCTCTCCAAAGCCTCAACATCCTTCCTAGAGTCAGATAACCAGAACAGTTTGCGATACTCCAGGTGTGGCCTGACTAGAGATTTATCAGTTGCAACATAACTCCCTGACTTTTGAACTCAATACCTCGAGTAATAAGATCAGGCATTCCATATGCGTTCGTAATCACCTAATGAACCTGCATAGCCAATTTCAGTGAGCTTTGATCTGAATCACAACATCGTTCTGCTTATCAGCCCCTGTTAAGTGTCTTGCATTTAACAGTCTACTGTCTCTTTTTATTTGACCTACCGAGGTGCGACACTTCACGTTTGCCTGGAATAACTCCATCTGCCATTTCTCTGCCCATATTGCAGTTAATCTACAGTACGTCCCGCTGTATTGTACGCCAGTCATCTGTGCTATCCACACCGGTGTACATTTTCAGCCAGATCGGTTAAATATATCTGAATCTGCGGAACAGCTGGAATAGTTCCCTTCGACCACCACCCTCTGTCTTCAATGGGCAAGCCAGTTCTAAATCCAATTCACCACTGATCCCATGTACCTTACCTTCCGGGTGAGCCTCCCATGTGTGACCTTGCGAAATGCCTTTCTGAGATGTGTTGAAATAACAATCATAGCTCTACCTTCATCAATCATCGTCATCACCTTATCAATAAAATCAATCAATGTTGTAAGACACAATTTTCCCCACAGAAGGCCATGCTGGCTCTCCCTAATTAGACAAATACTCTTCGTTACCTTCCCTGCCGACGACGTGCGACTTACCGGTCTGTAGTGTCCAGGATTATCCCTGATTTCCTTCCTGAACAAAGGAGCAACATTAGCTTCTCACCAGTCCTCCAGGACCTCGCCTGTGGCTATGGAGGATACAAAGATATTGCTCAAGACCCTAGCAGTCTCTTCACTTTCCTATCAATTACCTGGGGGTATATTCTATCAGGTATGAGGGAGTTATCCAACTTATTGCTATTTAAGTTACCCAGCGTTGCCTCCTCCTATACTTCCAAATGTCTCAGCATTTTAATACTCTTGCCAATGATCTCCATATCCTCCACGTCCTTCTCTTTGTTAAATATTGATTAAACGAACTCATTATGGACCTCAGCCACATCCTTCACACCCAAGCAAGTGTTCCCCCCACGCCTCCCCACCAGCCACTTTAGCCTTGTGTGGTCCCGCTTCCTCCTTGTTATCCTCTTCTCCTGATGTATGTACACAATTCCTTGGGATTCTCTTTAATCCTACTAACCAAAGACTTTTCGTGGCTTCTCCTGGCTTTCTTAACTCCCCTCCTAAGTTCTTTTCTGGCTTCTTTATAATCCTGCAAGTCCCCGTTTGATGCTAGCTTCCTCAGTTTTATCTACTTTTCCTGTTTATTCTGCACTACATTCATGATCTCCCTCGACATCCACGGTTCTCTTACCTTGCTATCCTTGTCCTTCCTTCTGACTGGAACATACCTGTCCTGTACTCTGTGTAGTTAGACTTCAAACACACTCCACATGTCCGGTATTGACTTGCCCAAAAACAACTGATTCTACTTAACTCTCTCTAATTCCTGCACGACGCTCTGGTAATGTAACCTGCTCCGCTTTAATAGTCTTTCACAAGCTCCATGCTTGTCCTTATCTGTAGCTATCGTAAAACTTCAGCAGTTGTGGCAACTGTGTTGTCTGAAAGATAGGTCAGCCGGCCAGGTTCATTGCCCAACGCCAGATAGAGTACAGCTTCTGCTCTTGTTGGACAATATACATATTAATTTCAGAAACCCACCCGAATGTCCCATCTAAACCACTTGCACTAACAAGTTGCCAGCTTATATTCCTTTTATTGCTATGATATAGGTGATCATGGTCTTTCTATGATAATGAGTGTTCGGCAATTTTTGCAACAGGAGTGCTTTACCATTGTCTTCTCCCAGACAATATCTTTACAAGACAGATGACACCGATCATTGTCAATACTCTTCTGTGATTGCGTACTACAAACAAATTTACTGGATGCACCTCAAGACAGGGTTAAAACAACCACTGGAATTTAAGTTTTCCCATTACAGATGGGCTGAGAACTCAGTATTCATCTTCGTCATAATGAAACTCAGAGCATGTGAGGTTGTTCCTGATTTCCTAAATTCAGTTAGTTCTGCTGAGACACTTCCTCCATCACCAGGGTAACAGCCCGCCAGAGCTGCAAAGAGTGTTAAACGTTTCTGTCACTCTCTGGTCACTGCCCCTCAGCAGAGAGACAGTGTTTTCTGGAGGTGGTGTTGAGGCGGGGATGTGTTGGGCATTTACTGTATGGAATATTGTATATGATGCCTGTGTTGGAATGAAGAGTTAAATACTGAATGCGGAGATTGCATTTATGCAAAACTCTTCAGGATGCCACAAACATCTTGAATTCAGTCAATATTTGTCCATCAAAAACCAAAAAAAAAAACTGTACTGAGTTTCTGGTGACTTATTTTCAATTTTACATTAAAAGCATTTTGTTATTGTTTCACTATGGAAATGTCGCACGAAATGCGCTGCTCCAGATCCCACTCGGCAATAACATAATGAACAAATGTGCCAAACTTACCTGCTGGAGACAAATTAAAATATATTCCCACCTGCTGGTGAGCACAGCCCAGGATCCCCGCCCAGTTAACGCATCACCAGGTTCCAGTGCTGTTATGGGATGGAGGGGAGTGTTAATTTTAGAACTGAGAATAGCCAAGATGCTGCAGCATATTACCGACAGGAAAGAGTCCCGGGAATGTTGGTGCTTGGGCTATAATCCTGTGATGGGACTTCAGAAATGCGGAACTGGCAGTGTTTGGGCTTTGTCTTTGGCCTAGGTTTGTGTTTCTGCAGATGAGGCTGGATGTTCCTCCTTCTGCAATGAAGCAGAGTTTCCAGTCAGGTGGGTGGAGATTGGTTGTAAGGCATGAGCTGTAACGAGTGTTTGAACATACTCTGTGCTGTAGTAGAATTAACTTAAATTAAGTGTTCTACACAAGTCCATGTCCCAGGAAACTTAAATCATTCCACTGTAAAACCTGGATTGTTTCCGCAGAGTGGTGCAGGCTGGGGTGAGACTCGATAGAGGTTTATAAGATTATGAAAAGCATAGCTAAAGTAGATAGACAATATCTTTCCCCCAGGGTTGAAATGTCTAATGCCGGACGGCATGCATTTAAATTAGTTGGGGTATTTTCAAAGGAGATGTGAGGGGCAAGTTTTTTTTCCCCATAGAGAGTGGAGTGGCTGGAATATGCAGCCTGGGGTGGTGGTAGAGGCAGATATATTGGGGACTTGTAAGAGGTGTTTAGATTGGCTCGTGAATGTCAGGGAAATGGAAGGATTGTAGGCATTGTGCAGGCAGAAAGAATTATTTCAGTTGGATATTTGATTACTAATTTAATTGGTTCGGCACAACACTTGGGCCGAAGGGCCTGTTCCTGAGCTGTGCTGCTCTATGTTCTGTGTCTGTTGCCGAGAGGTTTCGGGGTAAAGGAGTGAGTGGGAACAGCAGGTCAGCCGGAGCCCAGTGTGGGGAATGTGAGATCACCCACTTCAGTAGGAGAAACAGTAACACTGAATGTGGTTTAAATGGTGAGGGACTGAGGTGCAGTAGGTAGGAAAGGAAGTCAAAGATACATTGAATATATTGCAAAAGTTATTGGGTATACGTTGGCCCATCTCTGACACTTCATCCCTTTTCCTGATCTCCCTGTCTCCATCTCTGGAGACGGATTGTCAACCAACATCTTCTATAAACCTCCTGATTCCCATGATAATCTCGACCATACCTCTTCCCAACTTAGCACCTGCAAAATGCTCTTCCCGTTCCTCAGTTTCAATGCTTCCGCTGCATCTGTTCCAGGGTGTGGCTGTCCTCCCTCCGCTATTGATGCTTTCTTCTGCTGCATCAACTCCATTTCCCGTACATCAGTTCTCATCCCATCTTCCTACAGCCGTCCTAGTGATAGAATTCCCCTTGTCCTTACCTACCGCTCTTTAAGCCTCTGCATCCTCCACCATCTCCAGAGATCTTACAACTAAACTTATTTTAACCTTCCTCGCTGCAACCCCGACCTCTTCCTTCAACAGGGATCACTCCCTCCACATTTCTCTTGTCCATTCATCCCTCCTCACTAATCTGCCTCCAGCCACTTATCCCTACAAATGGCCTGAGTGCTACACTTACCGGTACACCTCCTCCCTCACCTCCATTCAGACACAAAACAGGCCTTCCAGGTGAGGCAACACTTCACCTGCGAATCTGCTGGGATCATCTATTGTGTCCCGTGCTCCCGATGCGGTCTCATTTGCATTGGTGAGACCCGCCATAAATTGGGAGACCGTTTTGTCGAGCATCTCTGTATCATGTCCCACAAGGGGGACTTTGCAGTGATCAAACATTTTAATTCTGATTCCCATTCCGACGTCTCGATCAATGGCCTGCTCTTGTGCCAAGATGAGACCGTCCTCAGGGCGGAGGAGCAACACCTTATATTCAGTCTGTGTATCCTCCAACCTGATTGAATTCTCCTTCCAGTAAACAAACTCCCCCACCCCCACCCCCGCAACACACTTCTCTATTCCCCACTCTGAACTTTCATTTCTGCTCACGAGCCGATGACTTCCTGCTGGGTCCCCTCCTTCCCTTTCTCCTATTGATAACACTCCTATTATTTTATCTCCAGCCCTTGACCTGCCCATCACCTGACGTCACCTGTCACCCTCCAGCTGGCCTCTTTCTCCTCCCCGACCTTTTCATTCAGATATCTTACACCCCCCCAACCCCAGTAATGAAAAATGCTCGTTGTCCAAAAAGGCTCGTGGTCTGCCTGTTGTGCTGAGTTCCTCCAGCATTTTGTGTGTGTTGCTTTCGATTTTCAGCATTTACAAGCTTCCATCGTGTTTAAGTATGGTAATTACCGTAACAATTATTTGGGATTTGTTGAGATTGTACCTGGAATATGGTGTAAAATCCCGCTCCCCACACTAACACGGGTCACACAGACCAAAGAACAAACTGCCGGAGGAACTCAGTGGGTCGGGCAGCATCTGTGGAGGGAAATGGACCGTCAACATTTCGGGCCGAGACCCTCCCTCTGGACTGAGAGTGGACGGGAAATAGTCCGAGAAAAGAGGTGAGGGGTGGGGATGGGGCAAGAGCTGGGGAGTGAGAGGTGGATCCAGGTGAGGGGGAGGTGGGAAGGTGGAAATAGTGACGGGGTGGGAGGTGAGTGGTTGGGGCAACACGGGGCTGCAGAAGATGGAATTTAATTCCATGGAGCATTTTCTTCACAGTCAGAGGGTGTTTGTTTTAGAGATTCACCAGACTGATTCTTGGAAGACGATGAAGGATAAGTGACCGCCCTCACATAAAACACAGGGCAGCCGATGTGTGGAGACCGAAGGGATCGAGGAAATGAGGATCAAGCAGAAAAATGTGGCTGAGATGGGAGAGCAGTCGCCATCTTGTTTGATGGTTCGAGGGGCTGAATGGCCACCTCCTGCTGTTTCATACTTGATGTTTCAGTTTTCCTGTCCTGTGAGGCCTGAGGAATGTGGATAGAAATTAGTGTTTATAAACATAGAAGTGATTTGAATAAAACCTGCACAATTCATGTTCGGGCCTGAATTGTGTGTCATACTGGATAAGATACCTCATGCAAGGCTTATTGAGAAAGTAAGGAGGCATGGGATCCAAGGGGACATTGCTTTGTGGATCCAGAGCTGGCTTGCCCACAGAAGGCAAAGAGTGGTTGTAGATGGGTCATATTCTGCATGGAGGTCGGTGGCCCGTGGTGTGCCTCAGGGATCTGTTCTGGGACCCTTACTCTTTGTGATTTTTATAAATGACCTGGATGAGGAAATGGTGGGATGGGTTAGTAAGTTTGCTGATGACACAAAGGTTGGAGGTGTTGTGGATAGTGTGGAGGGCTGTCAGAAGTTACAGCGGGACATTGATAGGATGCAAAACTGGGCTGAGAAGTGGCAAATGGAATTCAACCCAGATAAGTGTGAGGTGGTTCATTTTGGTAGGTCAAATATGATAGCAGAGTATAGCATTAATGGTAAGACTCTTGGCAGTGTGGAGGATCAGAGGGATCTTGGGGTCGAGTCCACAGGACACTCAAAAAGGTTGGTCAGGTTGACATTTTGGTTAAGAAAGCATACTGTGTGTTGGTCTTCATCAATTGTGGAATTGAACTTAGAACCCGAGAGGTAATGTTGCGGTTATATAGAACCCTGGTCAAACCCCACTTAGGGGTTCTGGTCGCCTCACTACAGGACGGATGTGGAAGCCATAGAAAGGGTGCAGAGAAGATCTACAAGTATGTTGCCTGGATTGGGGAGCATGCCTTATCAAAATAGGCTGAGTGAACTCGACCTTTTCTCCTTGCAGCGACAGAGAAACTATAGAAACCATAGAAAAACTACAGCACAGAAACAGGCCTTTTGCCCCTTCTTGGCTGTGCCGAACCACTTTCTGCCTAGTCCCACTGACCTGCACACGGACCATATCCCTCCATACACCTCCCATCCATGTATCTGTCCAATTTATTCTTAAATGTTAAAAAAGAACCCACATTTACCACTTTGTCTGGCAGCTCATTCCATACTCCCACCACTCTCAGTGTGAAGAAGCCCCCCCCCAATATTCCCTTTAAACTTTTCCCCCCTCACCCTTAACCTATGTCCTCTGTTTTTTTTCTCCCCCTTGCCTCAGTGGAAAAAGCCTGCTTGCATTCACTCTGTCTATACCCATCATAATTTTATATACCTCTATCAAATCTCCCCTCATTCTTCTACTCTCCAGGGAATAAAGTCCTAACCTATTCACCTTACTTTGTAACTGAGTTTCTCAAGTCCCGGCAACATCCTTGTAAACCTTTTCTGTACTCTTTCAAACGTATTAATATTATTCCTTTAATTTGGTAACCAAAACTGAACACAATACTCCAGATTCGGCATCACCAATGCCTTATACAACCTCATCATAACATTCAAGCTCTTATACTCAATACTTTGATTAATAAAGGCCAATGTACCAAAAGCTCTCTTTACAACTCTATGACCTGTGACACCACTTTTAGGGAAATTTGTATCTGTATTCCCATATCCCTCTGCACTCCTCAGTGCCTTACCATTTACCCTGTATATTCTACCTTTGTTTGTCCTTTCAAAGTGCAATACCTCACACTTGTCTGTATTAATTTCCATCTGCCATTTTTCAGCCCATTTTTCCAGCTGGTCCAAGTCCCTCTGCAGGCTCTGAAAACCTTCCTCACTGTCTACTACACCTCCAATCTTTGTATCATCAGCAAATTTGCTGATCCAATTTATCACCTTATCATCCAGATCATTGATATAGATGACAAATAACAATGGACCCAGCACTGATCCCTGTGGCACACAACTGGTCGAAGGCCTCCACTCAGAGAAGCAATTCTCTACCACCACTCTTTGGCTTTTTCCATTGAGCCAATGTCTAATCCAAATTTACCACCTCTCCATGTATACCTAGCAACTGAATTATCCCAACTAACCTCCCATGTGGGACCTTGTCAAAGGCCTTACTGACGTCCATGTAGACAATATCCACTGCCTTCCCTTCATCAACTTTCCTGGTAACCTCCTCGAAAAACTCCAACAGATTGGTCAAACATGACCTACCACGCACAAAGCCGTGTTGACTCTCCCTAATAAGCCCCTGTCTATCCAAATGCTTGTAGATTCTGTCTCTTAGTACTCCCTCCAATAACTTACCCACTACCGACGTCAAACATACCGGCCTATAATTTCCAGGATTAATTTTCGATCCTTTTTAAAACAACGGAACAACATGAGCCACTCTCCAATCCTCCGGTACCTCACCCGTAGACACTGACATTTTAAATATATCTGCCAGGGTCCCTGCAATTTCAACACTAGTCTCCTTCAAGGTCCGAGGGAATACCCTGTCAGGTCCTGGGGATTTATCCACTTTAATTTCCCTCAAGACAGCAAGCACCTCCTCCTTTTCGATCTGTACAGTTTCCATGATCTCACTACTTGTTTCCCTTAATTCCACAGACTTCATGCCAGTTCCCTTAGTAAATACAGACGCAAAAAAAACGTTTAAGATCTCCCCCATTTCTTTTGGTTCCGCACATAGCCAACCACTCTGATCTTCAAGAGGACCAATTTTATCCCTTACAATCGTTTTACTCTTAACATACCTGTAAAAGTTCTTTGAATTATCCTTCACTTTGACTGCCAAGGCAACCTCATGTCTTCTTTAAGCCCTCCTGATTTCCCTCTTACGTATTTTCTTGCACTTTCTATACTCCTCAAGCACCTTATTTACTCCCAGTTTCCTATACATGTCATACAACTCTTTCTTCTTCTTTATCAGAGTTGAAATATCCCTTGAGAACGAAGGGTCCTTATTCCTATTCACTTTGCCTTTAATCCTGACAGGAACATACAAGCTCTGCACTCTCAAAATTTCTCCTTTGAATGCTTCCCACTTATCGATCACAATCTTGCCAGAGAACAACCTGTCCCAATCCACGTTTTACGATCTTTCTCATTTCTTCAAATTTGGCCTTCTTCCAGTTTAGAACCTCAACCCTAGGACCAGATCTATCCTTGTCCATGATCAAGTTGAAACTAATGGTGTTGTGATGACTGGTACCAAAATGCTACCCTACACAGACTTCCATCACTTGTCCCAACTCGTTTCCTAACAGGAGATCCAATATTGCAACCCCTCTAGTTGGTCCCTCTATATATTGGTTTCGAAAACTTTCCTGAACGCATTTTACAAACGCTAAACCATCTAAACCCCTAACAGTATGGGAGTCCCAATCAATATATGGAAAATTAAAATCCCCTACCACCACAACTTTATGTTTCCTGCAGTTGCCTGCTATCTCTCTGCAGATTTGTTCATCCAATTCTCGCTGACTATTGGGTGGTCTATAATACAAGCCCACTAATGTGGCCATACCTTTCCTGTTTCTCAGCTCCACCCATAAGGACTCAGTAGACAAGCCCTCTAATCTGTCCTGCCTGAGCACTGCTGTAACATTTTCTCTGACAGGCAATGCTACCCCCGCCCCCCACCTTTCATTCTTCTGCCTCTATCACATCTGAAACATGGGAACACTGGAATATTAAGCTGCCAGTCCTGCCCCTCCTGTAGCCAAGTTTCACTAATTGCTATAATGTCATAATTCCACGTGTCAATCCACGCCCGCAACTCGTCTGCCTTCCCCGCAATACTCCTAGCATTGAAATATATACACCTCAGAAGATTTTTACCACCACTCACAACTTTTCTATTAGCGGATTTGCTTAAACCTTTAACATCATTTATTTTTACCCCAGCCTCACTGTCAGCTCTGACACTCTGGTTCCCATCCCCCTGCAAATCTAGTTTAAAGTCTCCCCAATAGCACTACTCCCTGAAAGGATATTGGTTCCCCTGTAGTTCAAGTGTAACCCGTCTCTCTTGTACAGGTCCTCAGAAGAGGTCCTAATGATCCTAAAATCTGAAACCCTGCCCCCTACACCAGTTCCTCAGCCACTTGTTCATCCTCCAGATCATCCTATTCCTACCCTCACTGGCACCTAGCACAGGTAACAATCCTGAGATTACCACCCTCGAGGTCCTGCTTTTCAACTTCCTACCAAGCTCTCTATACTCACTCTCCAGGACCTCCTCACTCATTGTTGCTATGTCATTGGTACCGATGTACACCACGACATCTGGCTGATCACCCTCCCATTTCAGAAAGTCATGCAATCGATCAGAGACATCCTTGACCTTGGCACCCGGGTGAGAGGATGAGATGTGACTTGATAGAGGTGTACAAGATGATGAGAGGCATTGATCGTCTGGATAGACAGAGGCTTTGTCCCAGGGCTGAAATGGCTAGCAGGAGAGGGCACAGTTTTAAGGTGCTTGGAAGCAGGTTCAGAGGAGATGTCAGGGGTAAGTTTTTTTTACACGGAAGGTGGTGAGTGCGTGGAATGGGCTGCCGGCGGCGGTGGTGGAGGCGGAAACGATATGGACTTTTAAGAGACTCCTGGATGGCTACATGGAGCTCAGAAAAATAGAGGGCTATAGGTAAGCCTAGGTAGTTCTAAGGTAGGGATATGTTCGGCACAGCTTTGTGGGCCGAAGGGCCTGTGTTGTTCTGTAGGTTTTCTATGTTTCTATGGGAATCGAACCCGTACTCTGAAAACCGGGGGCGTGGAGCGATGGGGACAGCAAAGGTTCTGAGGGAAAAATTAAAACTGTAGCTGGTGTAAAATGCGGCAGGTAGGTCGGGCAGCGTGTGATGGGCGAGAGTCCCTCCACCCGTCACGTGATCCCGTGTCTTGCTCCTATTTCAAACGCAGATCTGCGGCATCTGCGGGGTTTTCGCTTCAGAAGTCCCGCCCCGTTTCCGAGGCCCCGCCCCCGCCCTCACAGTCCCCGGATGGGCACTGGTTTTCTTTCCGTTCTCTGTTGAAGCGGATCGTCGGCTGGGAGCTGGGGGACGGTTCGCTGTCTGCGGGGCAAATAGAGCAAGTTCCCATCGGTGAGTATTGAGACCGGTCACTAGGGTGAACGAGACCGACAATTTCCCATCGGTGAGTACTGAAGCCGATTCCGGGTGGTGGAGGGGTGATCTGATGTTGGGCAGAGTCCTGTTAACTTCCTCGAACTGTCGGCCTCGTCCCGCTTCCTGGACATAACCTGCCTGGGTTCGTCCGTGATGTGGGACGTTCACACTGCACAGCCTGAGATGAGCCGCCGCTCAGACCCTGGGGTTCTGGTCCCAGGAGCGGATGAGGTGCTGATGCCGGGATTAAACCCATCCGGTGAGTTGTACTTGGGGAACTTTATCTGCATCACCAGGCTCGGATTCGGATCCCAACTTCACCTGAATCGATGCCAGGGGTCGATAATTGTTTTATACTGGAAGGGGCCGTTCGGCCTGTTGTGTTCTTGCAGACACGAGGGTTAAACAGAGGAATCGCACCCTCGGGACACTGATCCACGTGTATGAGTAGTTTCATCTTTCCCCGTTCAGACAGGACAGTGAGATCCGGATCTCTCACGTCCTCTCGGGGATGTGGGAAGTTTATTTCCATCTTCTTTCCATTGCAACGACTTGCCGAGATGCTGACAATGTTTCCAGATATCTGGCCCTATTAATGCGAGAATTAAGTCTTTTTTTCATTTATCTGGGTTTCTCGGAAATGTGTACACTCCCTCCAGAAGTTCCAAAGGAGCAACTCAGGCTGACTAACAGTTCCACGCGATTAAGTTAGGGAATCTTTATATTGTTTTACATGTACAGAGGTACAGTGAAAATCGTGTCTTCGGTATTATGCACATCGATCAATACGTTACAGTAGTACACTGAGTTAAAACGATACCAGGGTGTAACAAATCATGATGGTTACAGATAAACTGCAGTGCAAAGGTTCCACTTCTAATTGTCTCCAAACTAAGACACAGCGTCACTTGAGAGAACCATTGTGACAAAGTGGGAGCTGATGTTTCCTTCCACTTCAACAAAATGGCCCTTCTAGCTATCAATGTTTTTGAGAAAAGATGGGGTTCATTTGCTCGTTATTATCATTTGAGTTAATTGATAGATTTCCTCCACGATCTAATTGTAAATTTTGGTACTTTTTTTTGCTGGCGGTTTGATGTTCATCTTCAGAAGCTTTTTGTGTGACGCATGGCGCCGGGATTGAACACCTAATGGGGTTTCTTTCCCACTTCTCTCGCTTAGTAGGTTTTTTTCATTACCAAAATTTTTACAATCTTTAATGTTCTTTTTCTTGAGACATTGTAAGCGTTCTTTGATGTACTCGTATTAATTTTGGCTAATAGTAATAAACAGATTTTTTAAAAGAGAAAGTGCAGTGTGGGTAGATATGTGGTGCAAAGTCACATCGATTTAGACTGTGAGGTCAGGTCAATATGCTGGAGAACATTCAGTTCGCTTATAACAGCAGAATGGAAACTGTCCTTGAAACTGGTCGTATGTTTCTGTTCCATTTAATCTTCGACCCGATGGGAGGGTGAGAAGTGAGAATGTTCAGGGTTGTGGGGATCTTTCATTATGTTGGCTGTTTTACTGAGGCAGCGGGAAGTGTAGACTGAGTCCATGGAGGGGAGGTTGGTTTCTATGATGTGCTCAGCTGTGTCCACAGTTCTCTGCTATTTCATTCAGTTAAAGAAATAGCAGTAGATAGTAGCCGTATTAAGATGTGAGGTATGGGGATGGGATACTTTCTGCGGAGCATTGATACATATACTGAACTTCTTAGTCAAGTCAAGTTTATTGTCATTTCGACCATAAGCTGCTGGGACAGTACACAGTAAAAACGAAACAACGTTCCTCCAGGGCTATTGTTTGTTCTGGCTTTGTTATATTGGAATCTGTTATCTAGTAGTGTGTACTATTATTTCAGTATCTGTGTATTACTGGACGACCACCGGAGAGTGCACTTGATTCCTTCTCCCACCTGGTTCCATCTGCTCATTCCCTGCCCATCTGGTTGAACCTCTGTCCAGTCTGTATCCCAATGATATATATCAACCATCTTGTTCAATCTCAGTCCAGCCTGCGTCCCATTGCTGCAATGATATATTTCAGCAAACACTCTTCTAAATTTTGTCTTTATTGTGAAGATTTGTTTTACATCTTTTCCAGGATTAGGTTTTTGATAGCTGGAGCTACCAGAGGTTTAATTGAACACAGCATGTGGCAGGGTAAAAGCAGCCATTTCAATTTTAGTTTCCCAGTAACAAAATGGCTGCAGTGTTAATCTTTGTAATAATGGAGCTCACAGCATCTGATGTTGAGTTTGTTATTTCATTTTTCGGTTATTTTCAGTGAGCCACTTCCTCCGTTTCCAGGGTAACGGCCTGTCAGAGCTGCAGCAAGTGTTGTACTTTTTATCACTCTGTGGTCACCGCCTCTCAGCGTAGAGACAGTGGCCTCAGGAGCAAATGTAACAGAGTGACAGTGGGAGGAAAGGATGCTGTGAGCATTGACTGTATGGGATGTATTACACCAGGGTCAGAATGAACTCTGAAATAACGAACTGATTGGAGTTGGGTGGTATTTACATTTTAGCGCATTGCTGATATTTTGCAATCAGTTACCATCTGTGCATTAAAATGAGGAGGTGGAATAAAACTAGAGTTGCATGAAATTTGAAGTAAGAAGACGAAAATACTGGAAATGCCCAGCAGATCGACAGCTTCTTGAACAGTCCCAGTTTAGATATCGGGTCTTCCACCATTTCTCCTTTCACAGATGTAACCTGATGTACTGAGTTCCCATAATTTTCTACTTTATAATTTTACATTTTGTTCCTGCTACACTGAGGGGAAACATGGCAATATCCCACACAGCAATGACATTGTGACCAACGTGCTCAGTTTAGTTGCTGGAAACAAGCTGAAGTGTATCTGCATCCTCTGACAATGTACAGACCGGTGAACCAGCCTGACCACCGGCCCCGGCAGAGGGTCATTAGGTTCCAGTTCCATCTCAGTTTTTGAATCGGAAATGGGAGGAACATCACGGCAAATCGCTGGCACCAAAGCGGCTTTGTATTGGTTATAATATTGGGCTGGTGACTCTGGCAGTATACGGGCTTCAGTCCAGGTTGGTAATTCGACAGGTTGGAATTTCCTCAGTCTGCAGTGAAGGTGAAGTCTTGGGCGGTTAGACATTGGTTATGGGGAAATTGTCGTCTGCACCACCCAGTGGGACATCAAATCTGACAAGTATTCTGGAGATTTTTGAACAGCTAGCTATGAGGATTGATGAAATAGGGCAGTGATATTGTTCATCTGAACTTTGGAAAAGTCTGGAAGGAGGTCCCGCATGGCAGCTGATATGGAAGGATAGGTCACATGGGATTCATGGGGAGTTTGCAGATGGATTCACACCGGGATCGAGAACAAGAAGCAGAGGGTGATGATTGAAGATGGATTTAGCCAATGGAGGCCTGTGACGAGTGGGATGTGCCTGTCAGTGTCGAGACCTCGTTAATTTTATTCATGCCATTGATTTGTATATGAGTGTACATGGCACAGTTTGCAAGTTTGATACTAAATTCGGGCGTCTGGTTGATATTGCAACAGGTTACAATGAATTTCAAAGACATCTTGGTCAGTTCAGAAGACGGGCTGAGAAATGGCGAATGGTTTTCAACTTGAACAAGTGAGAGTTGGTGCTTTCGGACAGTCAGACCAGGGTGGGACCGGTATAGTGAATGGAGGGGCATGGAGTGTTGTGGAACAGATTGAGAAACGAAAACAAACATCATTAATACGCAACACAGACTCTAATGCAGATAGAGAACAGATACAATGGCTCCTACAGACAGGCTCAGCTCCGATACAGGGTCTTCCATCTGAAATATTAACATACTCTCTGTCTTGTCGAACAATTCTAGCGGTTTTGTTTTAATTATGTTAAAGATATTTTGGCAACTTGCTGTTTTGTATGTATAGCGTGTCTACATTGTCTTTAACAAGGTGCGATGTAACAGTCTGGTAATAGCAAGGTAAATGCTCAAAGAAATCTTGACCGGGGTTTAGGTGATAATATGGATCTTAAAATCCTGCTGGAGAAAATGTCATGATTCTGAACAAGATATCACGATGTTAACGCAGCAGGCCAGACAGCATCTCTAGGAAGAGGTATAGTCGACGTTTCGGGCCGAGGCCCTTCATCAGGACTAACTGAAAGAAGAGCTAGTAAGAAATTTGAAAGTGGGAGGGGGAGGGGGATATCGTAAATGATAGGAGAAGACAGGAGGGGGAGGGATGGAGCCAAGAGCTGGACAGTTGATTGGCAAAAGGGACATGAGATGATCATGGGACAGGAGGCCTAGGGAGAAAGAAAAGGGGGAAGGGGGGAACCAGAGGATGGGCAAGGGGTATAGTGAGAGGGATAGAGGGAGAAAAAGGAGAGAGAGAAAAAGAATGCGTGTGTATATAAGTAAATAACAGATGGGGTACAACGGGGAGGTACCCCTTCTCACTATACACCTTGCCTATCCTCCGGGTCACCCCCCACCTTTTCTTTCCCCCAGGCCTCCTGTCCCATGATCCCCTCATATCCCTTTTGCTAATCAACTGTCCAGCCATTCGCTCCATCCCTCCCCCTCCTGTCCTCTCCTATCATTTCGGATCTCCCCCTCCCCCTCCACTTTCAAATCTCTTACTCACTCTTCTTTCAGTTAGTCCTGACGAAGGGTCTCGGCCCGAAACGTCGATTGTACCTCTTCCTAGAGATGCTGCCTGGCCTGCTGCGTTCACCAGCAACTTTGATGTGTGTTGCTTGAATTTCCAGCATCTGCACATTGCCCCGTGTTTGCATGTCACGATGTTATGGGTGAGATTGCATTGTTCAGGATGTCAGAGTTTTTCTATGTAGACTCAGACCATATATTGCCATTGGTGTCATTACCAGGTGATGTTAAACTGAAATGAGACAGTGAGAATCAGGTGTGATTGAGATATCTGTATAATTCAGTGACGAGAGGAATAGATGTCCCATTGGTCAGCAGAAATGTTTCAACCCACACTGCTGTAATATCTGTCCATTACTCACCACAGCGCCACCAGTGGTAGGAGGACCAAAGCAGTGGGCGCTGTCTGCTCAGCCTGCCTTGCCTTCCCATTGACACATCACTCCCAGTCCAGGGCACAAGACTGGTTCCTAAAAGGGAATTGTCTGCAATATAGCGTGTAGATACACCGGAAAGTCCCGGCACAGTGTACAATCCATGGAAATAGATGGGAGCAGGTGGATCAGGCTGTGTCAAGGCTTCAGTGGACAGGCCCAAGATGTTTGGCAGTGTTTGCCTCAGTTTAAAATCAAAACAGTGTTCCCCTTTACACTTGAATTAATGTTTGACCCTCCTGTTAATTTTGTTTTGTTATAGAGCAGCAAAAACTGATCACATCTGTCCTCAAAATGGCTCAAGGTGCGAGCAGGGGAGGAGTTCCAGTGACGTCAACATCGAGAAAGAACACAGGTACGTTGGTGAAGTATTTTAATTTATAAATATTGCTTAGACTTTGTGTCTGTGTTTAATTCAATATCAGCAATTCACAAATATTTGTGAAAGGACTGAGCGGAGGGATGACAGAGAGAGAATTAACATCTCAGGGGTAAGCACAGTCACACGTGCAAGGGGTACGTTTACTGTCTGTTCCTGCTCCTCTCGCAGATTGTGATTAAAGTAGCGAGTTACTCCAGAAGACATTCTGCAGATGCTGAAAGTTTTGGGCAACACAAAGAAACACAAAATATTGGCAGAACTCAGCAGGTCAGGCAGCATCCATGGAGGGGGATAAGCATTTGATGTTTTGGATCAGGACCACAAAGAATAGAAAGTAATGTGGCAATATCTAGAATTTCTGTCCCCTCATTTCCAGTCCGATGAAGGGCCTTGCCCGAAACGTTGATTGTTCATTCTCCTCCATAGAGGCTGCTTGACCTTTTGAGTACCTCCAGCATTTTGTGAGATATCCCAGAGACTTGCCGAGGAAGAGGTTGACCAGGCAGGCAGACAGTAAGCCAGAGCAAAGCGGTGGTGATGGGCAGTACCAGGAGAATGATGGTGATGGGTTATGATACTCTCAGGAATAAGCAGAGTCCTTTCCAAACAGAGAGGTATATTCCTGGGGAGACGAAAGAGCAGCCTTCAACAGATAGAACTATAACCCCTCCTATACCCCCCTCCCACCCCCGGCCTGTGCCCATTCCTCTCCCCACCCCCCGATATATATATTTCGGACTGTATTTGGTGACCTTTAGGTTCCAGAGAGAAAGTTGCTGCTCAATATGGGGTCAGTAATTTTTTAATTTTCCCCATTTTCATTCATAGGGCCGAGCTCAGTGATCACCGAGCTCCTGGCAGGCTGGAACGATTTCCAGCTGCTGCAGTTGACGGATTTCTACCGGGATAGGCTGGAGCAGGCGATGGAAGGAGGGGTGCACGGAGTGAGCCTGGCGTTAACGGCCGAGAATCAGTTCAGTGGAGAGGAACATCGGGTGAGTGGGAGGGAGAATGTGTTTGAATTTTCACACATCACAGGACTGATGGGTGTCTGAATTCTGACTCATCGGATATTAAATAGATAACATTAAAACTGGGATATAAATACTGTACATACAATCTCAAAGATGTGAATCTGAACCAGTGATAGAAAGGGATGAAAGTACTCCGCAGACTGGTGGGTAGATGCTCAATGTTCAGAGCGAGTTGAGCAGGTAACAGTTGTGTGGGCTTCCAGTATTAAATGGAAATATGATGGGAGGTTTCGGTTTGGGAAGACCGTGCAGCGTGACGACAGGATGTCAGTGAGAACCGGGACAGCCTCAGTGCTTGCCGCAGGAGCTGGACTGTGTTCTGTTCTGGGTGGAGATGATTGTGCTACAATCTGTAACTGCAAACAGTGTGGATCGGGGAATACTGTCATGTTTTAATGTGTAATCACTGAATAAACCTCCACTGGAAAAGGCAAAGGAAAGGCGTCAGGTGTCAGCCAGAAATCCTCTGTCATGTTGGACACTGGCGGACTGAGGAGATGAATTAGATCACCTTTTCTGCAACTTCTCTGCAACTGCTCACTGTTATAAAAACTCTCCTCTTTTCTTTTTTCAACTGCAATACTTATTTTCTGATTTCTGTTTCCATCGTCAAATCTGGTGAGGAATTATTTACGGATTTGGAGCCACGTCAATTAAGCGGTCACAGACCAGCCAGGATCTCATTGACTGGTGGACCAGGTTCACGGTGAATGTTCCTCCGTGTGCTCTGCACTCAGAATGTACAGTCCATGTCCAGACAGGATCAGCACCCGTCCGGGTGACTGCTCAGTGTGATCCCGTTACAGAACGCATCATTTACTTCTCATTCTCTGTGTGAATCTGTCAGTCCCCAATATGTTCACTGTTACTCTTCACAGAAAATCTCTGATCTCGCTGATAAGGGAGAGCGGGCGGACAGTTCTAAACTCCTCCTGAGCCTGGTGATGGAGAAAGGCTCCCGCGCCCGGAGGGTGATGTGGGAAACCTTTGTCAAAATGCGAATTGGTGTTCCAAAGTTGGACAAAATACTGAAAGAAATACAGGCACATGGTGAGATAATATCAGAGATAAATTTAATTTTGGATTCAAGCATTACATATTTATAATTTGAGGAACTGAAATGTGTCAAATTATTTTTAAATCCGGACAGGTTGTGTTCCGGTCCAGCGACCCGTCCCGGAGATTCCCAGAGAGCTGAAAGGTAAGTGAAGAAACCGCTGTTACCATCACTGGCTGATGTAGTGTGGGGTCATGTCGTTGTTGAGCCATGGGGATTTGATCAGGTAAATGTTCCACCGTGACACAGCGCACAGAGAGACACATGGAAAAATGTTTTCTGGAGGGAGAGTTTTCACAGGACAGCATGAGGAACAACTAGAGAGTTGGTGAGTTTGCTGAAAGGGATCACACCTTTCTGGGTCCTGCAACTACAGATCCCTCCACTGGGGTCAGAATGGAGAAGAGGACAATCTGAGGAGCAAAACCATGGGAAATTTCTGACTCCGAAAGGTGAAATTACTTCCCTACAACCACCCAACCCCCGGTACAGCCCTCATCCTAAATTACTTTGCTAAACTCCCTCAGATCCTACAGGTCATCATTTTCAGAACCGGGAGTCCATTGAAATCTCGACACAGAATTACAATGACAATTTAATGAGAAAATCAGGTAACACCCAAACTGCCCTGTTCAACCCCAAAGCAGCAAATGAACCCCACTCTGTTACATCTGCACTCCCTTAGTGCAAACACTGCTACAGTCATCCAGTTTAATTTCCCACTCAATAATCCTGGGAATTCCATCAGGAGACAGTGTCAGTGAGGCTGAGATTCGGGACAAAATCCTCAGCTCAGTCCACAGAAGCTGAAATTCATGTGTGTCTGTGTTGTGTGATGGACACTGTGGAAGGGTGAGAGATGGGAATTAGGACAGAGAAACTGAGGGTTGTGCGATCGCGGCAAGAAAGGTGGGAAAGACTGAAAATATCTATAAATAATATTGCAATTAATTAAATTGTGACCGTCTGGATAAGAAACTCACTTCATCCATAATCACATCGTGTCTGTAAATATGGAGCCCGGGGCAGTGCATGGGCTCAAGAGATTGTAAGGCTTCATCATCACAGACTGAGTTGGATCACACAATGCCACATTTAACAGCGGAGAGAGCGAAGGAAAGACAGATATCGTGAAAATTATTAATCTTACAGTAGCCCATGTTTTAACTGATTACTCAAAGCCCTTGAACAGAAACATAAAGAATCTCGGCCACAACCCTCATGCAGCCTGTCTCATTTCCAAGAACAAGTTCCAAAGATGTTAATCTTTAAATGGTACCAGAGAAAGGTTTCAAACTAATCACGTTGCTGTCACCTGTGTTAATGCTTTTCCAGTCCACATTCAGACAATCAAAACCCCACCTTTCCCTGCACGAAGGCTTCAGTAACTCTCTACAATTCCGCTGCAAACTTGTTCTGCACTGTTCTTCACACTGTTTGCAGAGGGAACAGTCCACGGCAATGAAATTCCCACATCTATTTCTGAACATGAAACAGATTTTCTCCCTGATTATTGAAGAACATTATTTCTACCACTGCAACATTATCTAAAGTATATTTTTCAACAATCAATGTTTTCCTACTCTTCCTACTTTCACTGAATACGTTGAATGGAGAGACCACACACCCCAGACAGGGTCCTGACACACTGCAAGACCCCACACACACCTGACAGGATCCTGACACACTGTGAGACCCCAAACAATCCTGGCAGTTTCCTTGCACACTGTGAGCCCAAACACACCACTGGCAGGGTCCTAACACTGTGAGACCCCACAAACCCCTGACAGGGTCCTGACACACTGTGAGACCCAACACACACCTGGCAGATTCCTGATGCACTTTGGGACTAAAAACACCCCTGATGTTGTACTGACAAACTGTGAGCTCCCACACACCCCGACACACTGTGAGACCCTACACACCACTGAAAGGATCCTGACACACTGTGAGATCCCCACAAACTTCTGACAGGGTCCTGACACACTGTGAGACCCCACACACACCTGGCAGATTCCTAACGCACTTTGAGACTAAAAACACCCCTGATGTTGTACTGACAAACTGTGAGCTCCCACACACCCCGACACACTGTGAGACCCTACACACCACTGAAAGGATCCTGACACACTGTGAGATCCCCACAAACCCCTGACAGGGTCCTGACACACTGTGAGACCCCACACACACCTGGCAGATTCCTAACGCACTTTGAGACTAAAAACACCCCTGATGTTGTACTGACAAACTGTGAGCTCCCACACACCCCGACACACTGTGAGACCCTACACACCACTGAAAGGATCCTGACACACTGTGAGATCCCCACAAACCCCTGACAGGGTCCTGACACACTGTGAGACCCCACACACACCTGGCAGATTCCTAACGCACTTTGAGACTAAAAACACCCCTGATGTTGTACTGACAAACTGTGAGCTCCCACACACCCCGACACACTGTGAGACCCTACACACCACTGAAAGGATCCTGACACACTGTGAGATCCCCACAAACCCCTGACAGGGCCCTGACACACTGTGAGACCCCACACACACCTGACAGGCTCCTGACACACTGTGAAACCCCACACACCCCTGACAGAGTCCTGCACACTGTACAACCCCACACATACCTAACAGGGCCCTGACAAACTGTGAGACCCTACACACCCCTTACAGGGTCCTGACACACAGTGAGACCCCACGCACTCCTGACAGGGTCCTGACACACTGTGAGACCCCACACACCCCTGGCAGGGTCCTGACACCCTGTGAGACTCAAAAAACCCCTGACAGGATCCTGACATACTGTGAGACCCCAAACATTATCTGGCAGTTTCCTTACACACTGTGAGTCCAAACACACCACTGGCAGGGTCCTAACACTGTGAGACCCCACAAACCCCTGACAGGGTCCTGACACACTGTGAGACCCAACACACACCTGGCAGATTCCTGATGCACTTTGGGACTAAAAACACCCCTGATGTTGTACTGACAAACTGTGAGCTCCCACACACCCCGACACACTGTGAGACCCTACACACCACTGAAAGGATCCTGACACACTGTGAGATCCCCACAAACCCCTGACAGGGTCCTGACACACTGTGAGATCCCCACACACCCCTGACAGAGTCCTGCACACTGTACAACCCCACACATACCTAACAGGGCCCTGACAAACTGTGAGACCCTACACACCCCTTACAGGGTCCTGACACACAGTGAGACCCCACGCACTCCTGACAGGGTCCTGACACACTGTGAGACCCCACACACCCCTGGCAGGGTCCTGACACACTGTGAGACCCCACACACACCTGGCAGATTCCTAACGCACTTTGAGACTAAAAACACCCCTGATGTTGTACTGACAAACTGTGAGCTCCCACACACCCCGACACACTGTGAGACCCTACACACCACTGAAAGGATCCTGACACACTGTGAGATCCCCACAAACCCCTGACAGGGTCCTGACACACTGTGAGACCCCACACACACCTGGCAGGGTCCTGACACACTGTGAGACCCCACACACACCTGGCAGATTCCTAACGCACTTTGAGACTAAAAACACCCCTGATGTTGTACTGACAAACTGTGAGCTCCCACACACCCCGACACACTGTGAGACCCTACACACCACTGAAAGGATCCTGACACACTGTGAGATCCCCACAAACCCCTGACAGGGTCCTGACACACTGTGAGACCCCACACACACCTGGCAGATTCCTAACGCACTTTGAGACTAAAAACACCCCTGATGTTGTACTGACAAACTGTGAGCTCCCACACACCCCGACACACTGTGAGACCCTACACACCACTGAAAGGATCCTGACACACTGTGAGATCCCCACAAACCCCTGACAGGGCCCTGACACACTGTGAGACCCCACACACACCTGACAGGCTCCTGACACACTGTGAAACCCCACACACCCCTGCAGAGTCCTGCACACTGTACAACCCCACACATACCTAACAGGGCCCTGACAAACTGTGAGACCCTACACACCCCTTACAGGGTCCTGACACACAGTGAGACCCCACGCACTCCTGACAGGGTCCTGACACACTGTGAGACCCCACACACCCCTGGCAGGGTCCTGACACCCTGTGAGACTCAAAAAACCCCTGACAGGATCCTGACATACTGTGAGACCCCAAACATTATCTGGCAGTTTCCTTACACACTGTGAGTCCAAACACACCACTGGCAGGGTCCTAACACTGTGAGACCCCACAAACCCCTGACAGGGTCCTGACACACTGTGAGACCCAACACACACCTGGCAGATTCCTGATGCACTTTGGGACTAAAAACACCCCTGATGTTGTACTGACAAACTGTGAGCTCCCACACACCCCGACACACTGTGAGACCCTACACACCACTGAAAGGATCCTGACACACTGTGAGATCCCCACAAACCCCTGACAGGGTCCTGACACACTGTGAGACCCCACACACACCTGGCAGATTCCTAACGCACTTTGAGACTAAAAACACCCCTGATGTTGTACTGACAAACTGTGAGCTCCCACACACCCCGACACACTGTGAGACCCTACACACCACTGAAAGGATCCTGACACACTGTGAGATCCCCACAAACCCCTGACAGGGTCCTGACACACTGTGAGACCCCACACACACCTGGCAGATTCCTAACGCACTTTGAGACTAAAAACACCCCTGATGTTGTACTGACAAACTGTGAGCTCCCACACACCCCGACACACTGTGAGACCCTACACACCACTGAAAGGATCCTGACACACCGTGAGATCCCCACAAACCCCTGACAGGGTCCTGACAGACTGTGAGACCCCACACACACCTGGCAGATTCCTAACGCACTTTGAGACTAAAAACACCCCTGATGTTGTACTGACAAACTGTGAGCTCCCACACACCCCGACACACTGTGAGACCCTACACACCACTGAAAGGATCCTGACACACTGTGAGATCCCCACAAACCCCTGACAGGGTCCTGACACACTGTGAGACCCCACACACACCTGGCAGATTCCTAACGCACTTTGAGACTAAAAACACCCCTGATGTTGTACTGACAAACTGTGAGCTCCCACACACCCCGACACACTGTGAGACCCTACACACCACTGAAAGGATCCTGACACACTGTGAGATCCCCACAAACC
Source organism: Mobula birostris (assembly GCF_030028105.1). Lineage (NCBI taxonomy): Eukaryota > Metazoa > Chordata > Chondrichthyes > Myliobatiformes > Myliobatidae > Mobula > Mobula birostris. The sequence goes on along the minus strand of NC_092382.1, from coordinate 31,727,027 downwards.
CCTGACAGGGCCCTGACACACTGTGAGACCCCACACACACCTGACAGGCTCCTGACACACTGTGAAACCCCACACACCCCTGACAGAGTCCTGCACACTGTACAACCCCACACATACCTAACAGGGCCCTGACAAACTGTGAGACCCTACACACCCCTTACAGGGTCCTGACACACAGTGAGACCCCACGCACTCCTGACAGGGTCCTGACACACTGTGAGACCCCACACACCCCTGGCAGGGTCCTGACACCCTGTGAGACTCAAAAAACCCCTGACAGGATCCTGACATACTGTGAGACCCCAAACATTATCTGGCAGTTTCCTTACACACTGTGAGTCCAAACACACCACTGGCAGGGTCCTAACACTGTGAGACCCCACAAACCCCTGACAGGGTCCTGACACACTGTGAGACCCAACACACACCTGGCAGATTCCTGATGCACTTTGGGACTAAAAACACCCCTGATGTTGTACTGACAAACTGTGAGCTCCCACACACCCCGACACACTGTGAGACCCTACACACCACTGAAAGGATCCTGACACACTGTGAGATCCCCACAAACCCCTGACAGGGTCCTGACACACTGTGAGACCCCACACACACCTGGCAGATTCCTAACGCACTTTGAGACTAAAAACACCCCTGATGTTGTACTGACAAACTGTGAGCTCCCACACACCCCGACACACTGTGAGACCCTACACACCACTGAAAGGATCCTGACACACTGTGAGATCCCCACAAACCCCTGACAGGGTCCTGACACACTGTGAGACCCCACACACACCTGGCAGATTCCTAACGCACTTTGAGACTAAAAACACCCCTGATGTTGTACTGACAAACTGTGAGCTCCCACACACCCCGACACACTGTGAGACCCTACACACCACTGAAAGGATCCTGACACACTGTGAGATCCCCACAAACCCCTGACAGGGTCCTGACACACTGTGAGACCCCACACACACCTGGCAGATTCCTAACGCACTTTGAGACTAAAAACACCCCTGATGTTGTACTGACAAACTGTGAGCTCCCACACACCCCGACACACTGTGAGACCCTACACACCACTGAAAGGATCCTGACACACTGTGAGATCCCCACAAACCCCTGACAGGGTCCTGACACACTGTGAGACCCCACACACACCTGGCAGATTCCTAACGCACTTTGAGACTAAAAACACCCCTGATGTTGTACTGACAAACTGTGAGCTCCCACACACCCCGACACACTGTGAGACCCTACACACCACTGAAAGGATCCTGACACACTGTGAGATCCCCACAAACCCCTGACAGGGTCCTGACACACTGTGAGACCCCACACACACCTGGCAGATTCCTAACGCACTTTGAGACTAAAAACACCCCTGATGTTGTACTGACAAACTGTGAGCTCCCACACACCCCGACACACTGTGAGACCCTACACACCACTGAAAGGATCCTGACTCACTGAGAACCCCACACACCCCTGACAGGGCCCTGACACACTGTGAGACCCCAAACACGCCTGACAGGCTCCTGACACACTGTGAAACCCCACACACCCCTGACAGAGTCCTGCACACTGTACAACCCCACACATACCTAACAGGGCCCTGACAAACTGTGAGACCCTACACACCCCTTACAGGGTCCTGACACACTGTGAGACCCCACACACTCCTGACAGGGCCCTGACAAACTGTGAGACCCTACACACCCCTTACAGGGTCCTGACACACTGTGAGACCCCACACACCCCTGGCAGGGTCCTGACACCCTGTGAGACTCAAAAAACCCCTGACAGGATCCTGACATACTGTGAGACCCCAAACATTATCTGGCAGTTTCCTTACACACTGTGAGTCCAAACACACCATTGGCAGGGTCCTGACACACTGTGAGACCCCACACACTCCTGACAGAGTCCTGAAAATCTGTGTGATCCCACACACCCCTGATGCACTGTGCGACCCTGCACATCCCTGACAGGGCCCTGATGCACTGTGAGATACCCACGCACACCTGACAGGGTCCTGACACACTGTGAAACCCCACACACCCCTGGCAGATTCCTGATGCACCTTGAGACTAAACACACCCCTGACGTGGCACTGACAAACTGTGAGCTCCCACACACCCTGACACAGTGTGAGACCCTACACACCACTGAAAGGATCCTGACACACTGTGAGATCCCCACACACACCAGACAGGGTCCTGAAAATCTGTGTGATCCCACACACCCCTGATGCACTGTGCGACCCTGCACATCCCTGACAGGGCCCTGATGCACTGTGAGATACCCACGCACACCTGACAGGGTCCTGACACACTGTGAAACCCCACACACCCCTGGCAGATTCCTGATGCACCTTGAGACTAAACACACCCCT